>NC_059282.1:12381055-12393555 GCF_017591435.1 Portunus trituberculatus
TTTTCCTCTGAACTTCCCATTAATTATAAACTGTCGCGTCTCTCTAATGTACGGCAGCTCGCAAACCACTGGAGTAAGTGAAACACGGCTTCCTCGTACCGTAGACTTTTACGGAAATTTCAGTCGCGGATACTAAACACATTCATTCACCTATACACACACTCACACTCTATCACACACACACTCATTCACCTACACACACACACACACACACACACACACACACACACACACACACACACACACACACACACACACACACACACACACACACACACACACACACACACACACACACACACACACACACACACACACTCTCTCTCTCTCTCTCTCTCTCTCTCTCTCTCTCTCTCTCTCTCTCTCTCTCTCTCTCTCTCTCTCTCTCTCTCTCTCTCTCTCTCTCTCTCTCTCTCTCTCTCTCTCTCTCTCTCTCTCTCTCTCTCTCTCTCTCTCTCTCTCTCTCTCTCTCTCTCTCTCTCTCTCTCTCTCTCTCTCTCTCTCTCTCTCTCTCTCTCTCTCTCTCTTTCTTTCTTTCTTTCTTTCTCTCCCATCCTTCCTTCCTTCCTTTTCACTGGTAAGCACACAACAACGCACGCTACGCCATCAACCAAGGCAGCGACAGACAGAAAAAAAGGTAACTTAGACTAACTCGCAGCAGCAAATACACACCCAAACAGTGTTACCACATAAGTATCCTTCAGTTCACATGTTAGTATAGATCCCTTCAGCCTCTTTGCCGTCCACCACGCTTGTGGATTCCCTATTCAAAGTGCGGGCTTCACGAACCGCTTGTGAATCTCCCTAATCCCTTTACTACGTCACTAAAGCTACCCGATCCCTTTGTCTCTCCCGAGAACACCGATGCAGAATATTCCGAACACTATTGAAGGCTGCGTGATCCCTCGAGGCCCCAAAGATTGCTCCTCTCAGCGTCCTTCTGTCTTGAATAAATTATAGGAGAAGTGGATGGAAATTTGGTTTAATCGCCTTTTCTGTTGCATTAAAAGTGTAGGTTATATATGGCTAGTTTTTTTATCCTTCTCTTCTACCTTCTCTTGCATTCTTATGTGTGTTTATCCAGGCTTAATTCACAGTTCGTGTAGCATTTAAGGATGAACGAGAGAGTTTATCGCCTTTTCTTTATGACATTACGGCTATAAGTTTTACAAGGTTTGGCTTTCATTCTTCTCTTCCTTCTCTCGCTTCTCCTCTCTGATTTTTGTGAAGATTCAAAGCAGAGTTTGTGGTGAGTGTCAGGGAAATTTATCGCCTTTTTTTTATTACAGTATGAGTGGTTGTATAAATTAGTTAGTTTTTCATTTTTATCTATCTTTCTCTCTCGCTTTTCGTGTTTATTTGTGTAGGTTTAGTGTTCGTGGGAAGTGTTTAGGTGAGTTTGTTTCTTAAGACAGTGATGGTTTGGTGTTGAATGCGTCCGTGAAGGAAAAATTGGTGTTTATTTTAGTGTTTTTCACATCTTTTACTTTTTTCTCCCTGTTCTTTCTCTTTTCTCCTGTCCGTGTCCTTGTTTGTCATGTTAGCTTTCGTTGTCATCCTCGTGTGTAATGTTGTCATTATTATCTTTGTCCCTGTCGTCCTTATCATAGCATCGTCACTCTCATCATCAGGATTATCATCGTCTTTGTCATCATCGTCGGAATTATTGCCGTAATGGAAGCAGCCATCACCGCCGCCGCCCTCATCACAGTTAATGGCAATAAGAAGGTTAGGTAATCCCCGCAGCTCACCTTCCACGGAGGGATAATGAATGTTGTTTATATACCAAGGTGACGCCCCGACAAAGTTTGGTGTGTACCTCCCTAGACACCACACACACACACACACACACACACACACACACACACACACACACACACACACACACACACACACACACACACACACACACACACACACACACACACACACACACACACACACACACACACACACACACATACATATAGATGGATAGATTTATTGACCGTAAAAATACAGAATATTATACTATAATTAGAACAATTTGGGCTATGGCCCGTATTAAAACACACACACACACACACACACACACACACACACACACACACACACACACACACACACACACACACACACACACACACACACTTTATAATCTCCCCCTACATATCCCAGTCATTTTCTCCCTTTTTTTCCCTTGGCGTATGGAATATTGAGAAGTTTTGATAGCCACTTCCCTCGCCTCCTGCCTCTCCTCACGCCGCTAATGAGGAGGTGAAGGGCGCCGGGTTCGAGTCCTTGGCGCAGAGAGGGCGGGGCGGCGAGAGGGGAGGGCGCGGGAAGGGAGGACAGGCCTTGCAGCAGCTTCCACCAGCCTCAGTCGCGGTGGCGTTGGCTCAGGACGCGGACCTCTGTTCCTTCCTCCTCTGTCGCCTCTCACTGGACGCTGCGTCGCCCGCCACACCCCACTGCCGGGCCAAGGACCTTCCCTAACTCTACTTCTTCGGCTCTTACAGCATTGGAAGACCCTCAGCCGCGCCTCGCCCACTTTGTACCCACTCCCATTTGTTCCCATGATACGCCCTTCACTTATCTCACGGTACTCTTGAAATAGATTGAAATAGATCCTGTACAGAGTCCTATGTCCTTTGCTTTTCTCCTCACGCCCTCCCACGGCCGTCAACGCCCCCAACCCCGGCCAAAGCTCCCCCATGCGTTCCCTGCAGACTTAAAGAAAGGTTGAGGTGAAGTCGAGTGTGAAGTGTCTCGTCAAAAGGTTCATTTCATGCAGAGTTGGAGCGAAAACGTTGCTTTGGTGAAGGTTTCTGAGCAAACTGCGAAGTGAAACGCGGATTCGAAGCGTGACACGACACTAAACGAAGCATTGGAGGAGGTGCAGTGAAGCAGTGGATCGAAGGGAATTCAATCAATGAGCAAAGTGAAGCGAAACATTAAACGAAAGGGTATGAAGCACTGAGCGTAGCGTGGATCAGCAGGCCGCGGGGAGTGAAGCACAGATCAGATACCATTGAACCAGTGACGCGATAAAAAAAAAAAGTTAAAAAAAGGAGAAAGAAAATAAGTCACACTGAATATTGGAAGCGCCTGAGCGAAGCACCGGACCAAAACGAGAACAAGAGGAATAAGAACAAAATAACTAAATTACAGACAACTACAACGAGGTAAAGAGACGATAAATGAATAATGAGAGACAAAATCTGTAAACTTCGATGGAAACTTAAGAAATAATACAACTTTTGAGGAAACTTGATCCATGGGAGTTAGTCAAGTGTAGAGTGAAGGATGATGATGATGATGATGATGACAATGATGACGATGATGATAATGAGGGCGAAGATAAGAAAGTGAGGCTGTTTCTTCAATTTTCTCAATTTTCTTAATTCTCCAGGTAAGAATATGAATCACACACACACACACACACACACACACACACACACACACACACACACACACACACACACACACACACACACACACACACACACACACACTATATTTAATTTCGTTTGTATTTACGAGTATATTAATTTCACTCTCTCTCTCTCTCTCTCTCTCTCTCTCTCTCTCTCTCTCTCTCTCTCTCTCTCTCTCTCTCTCACTTCATTACGTTAATTCATTCTATTCTGACCTAACTCTTTCCCTCGCTCTCTTTATTTTTATTCTTTTTCTCCCTTTTCCTCCTATTCTTCCTTTATTTCTTTCTTTCTTTCTATATCTACTATTTCTCTTTCATCCTATTTTCCATCCTCCTCCTCCTCCTCCTCCTCCTCCTCTGGTAATTCACATTTGCAACAGAAAAAAGAAAATTCCAAGACAAACAGTTATTTTTTTTATCTTTTATAATATAACTTGTATTTTTCTGCTTTGCTCTCTTGTTAGAACAGTTGTACGTTTGTTTCTCTGTCTGTATGTCTGTGTGTCTGTGTGTCTGTATGTCTGTATGGCTGTGTGTCTGTGTGTCTGTATGGAGTTTTCAGGTATCAGCAGCGAGTGTTCCTATGTGTGTGTGTGTGTGTGTGTGTGTGTGTGTGTGTGTGTGTGTGTGTGTGTGTGTGTGTGTGTGAAGTTTGAAGTTTAGAGGCTGCTGTTGAGAGTTAGCCACGACAAATGTCCCTAACTTCTTTGCAACACTCGGCCTCTTGAGGAAGTTTAGGAAAGGAAGAAGTTTAGAAGGAAGGAAGAAAAGGAAAATTGCTTATGATGATCTGTGTCCTTTTCTTCGTTGTTGTTGTTGTTGTTGTTGTTGTTGTTGTTGTTGGTGGTGGTGGTGGTGATGGTGGTGGTGGTGGTTGATGTACTCCTCGTCAGAATTTTCTTTATTTTTGTTTTCTTTATTTTTTTTTCTTCTTTCATTTTTCTTGTTTTTCTTCGTCTTGTGTTCCCGCTGTTCCTGTTCTTGTTTTTTATTCTTTTTATCTTGTTTTTCTTGTTTTATATATTATTCTACTAAACATATATTATCATCGCCATCATCTCCTCCTCCTCCTCCTCCTCCTCCTCCTCCTCCTCCTCCTCCTCCTCCTCCTCCTCCTCCTCCTCCTGCCTCTCTCAGGTCGTGTTGGATCTGGCAGGTAATTGGACTTTGAGGCTTTGCTACCGAACCAAATTCTCCCTTAACGTGGCTATTTCCTCTCCTCCTCCTCCTCCTCCTCCTCCTCCTCCTCCTCCTCCTCCTCCTCCTCCCTTTACTTTTCCATTCCTCTTTATCGTTTTCTTCTGATTTTCATTTCCCTAGTTATTTTTCTTCTTTTTTTCCTGTATAATCTGTCCTAACTTCTTTATTCCTTCCTTCCTTCCTTCCTTCCTTCCTTCCTTCCTTCCTTCCTTCCTTCCTCCTTCCTTCCCTCCCTCCCTCCCTCTCTCGCTGCTTTCCTCTCTTCCTCTCCCCCCTCCCTCCTTCCCTCCCTCCCTCCTCCTCCTCCTTCTCCTCCTCCTCCTCCTCCTCCTCCTCCTCCTCCTCCTCCTCCTCCTCCTCCTCCTCCTCCTCCTCCTCCTCCTCCTCCTCCTCCTCCTCCTCCTCCTCCTCTTCCTCTTCCAACATCACATCCTCCTCCTCATTTTCTAATTGTGTGTTTTTCTTTTTTTTCTTTTTTGTGTGTGTTCTAATTTTCTCTCCCTGTCCTCAACCTCCTCCTCCTCCACCTCCACCTACTCCTCCTCCTCTTCCTCCTCCTCCTCATCATCATCATCATCATCATCATCATCATCATCATCATTTTCTCGCTCGGTGTAGGCAATTAGCAGTAGCAAGAAGTAGTAATGAGGAACAGTAGTGACGCAGGTTTGTAGAGGCAGGTCACCCTCGCCAAGCCGCCCCCCACCTGTGACTGGCACCTAATCAGAGACTTTCGTTTACCGAGCTACAGTGGTCATTACAGGTACTCTCTCTCTCTCTCTCTCTCTCTCTCTCTCTCTCTCTCTCTCTCTCTCTCTCTCTCTCTCTCTCTCTCTCTCTCTCTCTCTGATCATTCGTTTTGCTGTATTTTATTTCCTTTTTCGTTTTTTTGTGTGTTTAATTAAGTTATCTTTTTATCGGGTTTATCTCTCTCTCTCTCTCTCTCTCTCTCTCTCTCTCTCTCTCTCTCTCTCTCTCTCTCTCTCTCTCTCTCTCTCTCTCTCTCTCTCTCTCTCTCTCTCTCTCTCTCTCTCTCTCTCTCTCTCTCTAACACTCATCATTATACAGATATATATCACCAATGACTGACGCAGACTATTTCCTTCTCATCATAACATCAACTTGATCTAGGACACCCACCCCATCGAGAACTCCCCTTAAGTCCTCCCCTATACCCTCTCTTAGACCACCTCCTTAGTATCCATCCATCAGGACATTCCCTTCCCTTCCCTGCCCACCCCAACAGACACCACCGCGAGTCTTATTCAGAGCCGCAGGGACAAAAAATTAAGTGACGGGGAGGAAAGAGTTGAGGAAATGAAAAGCTGCGGGAATAAATGGCGGTCTTGAAAGGAGAGAGAGAGAGAGAGAGAGAGAGAGAGAGAGAAAAAAAAAGTGAATTAAGTTTGTATTTTGTGTTGATTAGTGTTCAATTCTTTTGTCTTATTTTTGTGTGTGTGTTATAAAAAGGGAGAGGAAGAAGAAGAAGAAGAAGAAGAGGAGGAGGAGGAGGAGGAGAAGGATGGCATTGGTGAGGAGAAAGAATAAGGAAGAACGAAAAGAAGGATGAGAAGGAGATGGGAAAAAAAGAACTAGGATGCGTGTAAAACTGAAAAGAGGAGGAGGAGGAGGAGGAGGAGGAGGAGGAGGAGGAGGAGGAGGAGGAGGAGGAAGGAAAGGAGAGTGACACTAGCGAGAAGAAATATGATGTGAAGGAGAATATGAGGAGGAGGAGGAGGAAAACGCAACAGAGTAAAAATGAAATAACAGCCGGAGGAGGAGGGAAGAAGAAGAGGGAGCGTAGGAAGAGGAGAAGGAAAAGAGAGAGAGAGAGAGAGAGAGAGAGAGAGAGAGAGAGAGAGAGAGAGAGAGAGAGAGAGAGAGAGAGAGAGAGAGACGCATTATTTATTCTCCATCTTCATCCTTTTATATTTTCACAAGTTGAGGCAAAACTAAAATAACGTTAAAAAGAAATTGAGAAAGAACACTTATTTTACTCGCTTTGTGCTGCGCCATATAGAAAACAAGAGGGAACCAGAGACTGTCCTTGTGGTATTCTGGCTCACTCATATCCACCTCACATCCCCTCATACATCCCTACAGCTCCTTATACTCCCTTACACCTCCCTCATATCCCGGTATACTCCCATTACACTTCGCCAAATCCCTTCCCACGCTCTTATACTTTCTCAGTCTCCCTTATGTTACAGACCTTTCTTGATACTCCCTCTTCATATCCTATTCTAACGTCCCTTATATCTTCCTCATATTTTGGCATACTCCCATCACACTCCGTCAGAATTCTTCCTACTTCCTTTCCTTGTACTTTCTTATCTTCGGAGAGCAAGAAGTTAGGAGGGAAGGAAGGAAGGAAAAATTGCTTATGATCACCTGTATCCTTTGTTTCGTTGTTGTTGTTGTTGTTGTTGTTGTTATGTTATCTTCGTTTTTCTCACAAACATTTGATTCTCCTTTTCACATCCTAATCCAACCTAAGCTAACCTCCCCACACTCCCTATTATCTCCTTCATTCGCTGTCATATTACACTACACTTTGTCAAAATCCCTCATACCTATTCTACTATCTTCCAAATGCTTGTACTCTCTTCTCCTCCCTTAAATTATCTCCCTTATTCATACGGACCTTTATTACTTACTTTTCACATCCTAGTCTCCTTTTCTGTAACTCCCTGACACGTCCTGGTATTTCCTTTTACTCATTTCCTTATACTAACTGATGGTCTTAATTGCCTCTGCTTTCTTCCAGGTTTTTTATATTCTTTTACGCTTCTCTAATACCTCTTAGTTACCTACAAATACTCCCTTATCTTCTTTTACACTCCCTTACACTCCCTGACTCTTCTGTTATCATCTTATTCTATCTAACAGCATTTTATCAACTTGTTATTCTTTAGTTTTATTCATTTTTTTATTTTAGTTTTTTACGAAGATAAGGTCAGTATTCAGAAGCGCTGTACTCTCTAACCACGATTATTTTCCAAGGCCACCGAGATGATTAGCAGATAATATAGAAATCTTGTCAAATTTTCTCTAGAACCGTAAAAACACCTTGAATAAAACTTCGTGTAAATATAAATAAATCCTTTTGAAATAATGCAGGTACTTGAGAATACGAGCCCTAGTAGTAGAGGAGGGTGAGCGGCCGGGAAACTTTACCCACACGACACAAGGTTTGGAATGCATTAGTTGGCTTTCCCATAGTAAAGTTTTGCCAGAATAACCATGACAATAGATGGCAGTGGGCTTGTGGTGGGATGATGGTGATAGTGGTGACAGTGGTGGTGGCTGGTAAGTATATAGTATAGAGGAGTTAGGTGGTTGGGAAGTGGTGTTAGGAAACTGGTGGCTGGTGGGTAAGTGGAATAGGAACAATAGACAGGTGGTGAAAAGTGATGACAAGGAGGTGGGTGGTGGAAAGGCTGTGGTAGGTGATAGGAAGGCAAGTGGTGGAAGTGATGACAGTAAGTAGGTGGTGAATAGGTGGTAGGTGGCGAAAAACTGTTAGAGAGGTAGAAAGTATACAAATAAATAGTGGAAATGATGACCAGTAAGTGGTGGAGAGCAGATGGCAGGTGATGAGAAAGTGTTTGATAGTGGTTATAGAAAGCATATAGGTGGAAGTGATGGCAATAGGTAGGTGGTGAAAAATTACAATAATAGTAAGAAAGCGTTAAGTGATTGTAGGAAGGAAGCATAGAGGTAGGTGGTGTAAATGATGACAGTAGGTGGTAGAAAGATGGTAGTAGGTGGTGAAAAAGCGTGAGATAGTATTAAATGCATGTAGGCAGGTGGTAGAAGACTGTAGGAACTGGTGGGGACTTCCTTGACTAAAATGCGATAGAAAACAGTGATTGGTTGATGCTGCGTCTGATCACACGAATCCACATGACAAATAGAAAATAAAAACGAAACAAATCACCGTTACCAACTTTATTAACAGACATCCTAAGGTCATTTTGAGCTATTTCATGTTTATTGACTTGATCGTGTCACATATTCATCCTTGCCTTCGCACTGTACACGAGAGAGGTCACCTGATATCCTCATCTTTTTTTTATATTTCAATATTAATAGTACAGAGTTTTTATCTGTCCTTCCTGATAAACTGAAAATGAGAAGGTAGTTTTGGTGAGCAGACAAACACAAAGACTAAGGAAAGGTCTGTCTCGCTTCCCTGAAAAGTGGATATCAGTATATTCTGGCACACGAACACAGCGAGTGGAGTGTTTACAGAATAGACCAATGAGAATGAATAAAAGAAGAATGATTAGCGTGCGGAGACGAACACAAACTTGTTTACGAGGCTGGAAAGAGAAAACGGTTGAGTAGAAACGTTATTTTCCCTGACTGGTCCATCTACTATATTCGTAATTTTGGAGTGAAATCTGAATAGTCTTGTTTTTCCTATCTATCTGCCCTCAAGACCAACCGCTCTATAATATAAAAAGAATAATACAAACACTGATGAGTAGAAACGCTCTTTTTCCTAACTGATTTTTCTACTTTCATATTCTTTCTTGGTAAGGAAACTATTTTTTTTTATTCAAGCTAAATCTGAACGGTCTTGTTTTTTCTCTTATCTATGTGCCCCCAAGACTAACCTACCTCTCTGATATTCAAGAGAGAGAGAGAGAGAGAGAGAGAGAGAGAGTAAAAGTCAAAATCTTATATCTGGTGAAATATTTGAAGAAGAGGATGAGATGTTGAGAAAGAGGTAGAGGAATAATTTTAACGTTGTGTCCATAGCGAAGGTGGAAGGTTAGGTTAGGTTAGGTTAGGTATGGTTACTGTTCGATTGGATAAGGTTGGGTTGGGCTAGATAGTGTTCGAGTCAGGTGAGGTCTCGTTAGCTTACTATACATTTCAGTGGTGGACAGACGTTGTTTTTTGCAGATATCTCGTTGGATGAGTATGATATTTCAACACACTACCTTGAACATCCATTCGTAATTTATTGTTAACATACCACAGTGCTATATGTGTTTAGGCGTATTTATAGAGAGTTTGTTATTAGAGGGAAAATCTGCTCATCGCTAAAGAAAGTAGAAAAACTCTCTCTCTCTCTCTCTCTCTCTCTCTCTCTCTCTCTCTCTCTCTCTCTCTCTCTCTCTCTCTCTCTCTCTCATTTATCTTGTTCATTTACGTTTTTTTCAATTTTTCTTTTCCATCTTCATTTCCCTTCCTTTGATTTCATTCGTGGATACATCGCCTTTGTTTCTTTGTCTTGCCCGTCCTTGAGAGAGAGAGAGAGAGAGAGAGAGAGAGAGAGAGAGAGCGCACTTCTTCACCAGCAGCATTGAATTTTCACTTTACGTAGCGTTAATGAAACACTCGAAGGAAAGAAAGGAATGAAGAAAAGATTATTGAAGGAAAGGAAGAAGAGAAGAGAAGGAAAGAAAGAAAGAGGACTAATGAGAGTAAGAATAGACTTGTCACAACTTAATATTGGTTTTATCTTTTAGTATTTCTATTATTTATTTATCTTAGTTTCTAGTCTTTTTTTGTACGTTAGGCAATTAATTAGTCTTTGGTGAATCTCTCTCTCTCTCTCTCTCTCTCTCTCTCTCTCTCTCTCTCTCTCTCTCTCTCTCTCTCTCTCTCTCTCTCTCTCTCTCTCTCTCTCTCTCTCTCTGTTAAGGTAGAACGTTATTACACCATCAAAAATAATAGTAATCTGGCTGTCTTGTCATGAGCTCTATAAAGAAAACACTACTACACTATACACTACTATAACCTTCAGTGTAATCTAAAACCAGTTAAAAAAATAAATAAATGAAAAACTCGAGAAAAGGCAGGTAAATCAAAGTGACGCGCAGTTGAACCCGTTAAAAAGGTGGAGGACACACACCAAAACCACACAGATAATCACTCCTGGGACAATATCTTAAGAAGCAGTGGAGATAAAGACACCAAGACGTTTGAAAGACGCCCATCTCATCCTCCTTCCACCCTCCCCCCCAACGTGCCGCCTGCATCATACATACTTTCTCCTCGTAACTTGTCGCCGCTCTCAAGTCAGTCCTGTCAGGCCTTGTCCCTCTTGAGTCCATCCTGCCTCCTCGTGCTGCAAACTTTTCCCTCTGTTGGCTCACTAAATTTGCCGTGCTTGCGAGGACTTTATGAGTGTCCAAACTTTCTTTTTTTTTTTCTTACTTGTGTGTATATTTTTTGTCACAGCACGTATTGCTGGGAACTGTGAAGGGAGGCAGGATAGACAGTGTATGAGTGCATGAACTTCAGTGGATAGCGTTGAATAGCGAGACAGAATTAAGAGAAGATAAACAGAAGCCAGAGTGAAGATGTAAGTTTCCTGGTTGGAGCTGGGAATAGAGTAAAAGAAAGCAAAGTAAACAAGAAAATAAATCAAGAAAGGAAGTTATTGTCATTGAACAGAGAGGTGGAAGGCAAGATGGAAGCATGAGTGAAGATGTAAGTTTTTTTCTGGTTGGCGTGGGAACAAAGTAAAAGAAAGCGAAGTAGACAAGAAAATAAAAGAAAAAAAAAGCAAGTAAGTTGTGATTGAGTAGAGAAAAAAAGGCAAGACAAACAAACTTGGATGAAGACAGTTTATTGAGTGGCGTGAAACAGAAAGATAAAAGACAGGATAGAAAGAGACTCAGACAAGATAAAGTGTGCAGGACTGGTGTGTGACAAAGAGGGAAGAGGATAAATTAGGTTCGGTGTTCTCTTAATCATTGAGTTAGTTTAGCATAGGTGAGGTATGGTGAGGCTAGTGGGGAGTGAGTTTAGTGTAGGTGAGGTGAGATTAGGTTAGGTTAGGTTAGGTGTGGAATGAGTTTAGCGTAGGTGAGGTGCGGTGAGGCTAGTGGGGAATGGGTTTAGCGTAGGTGAGGTATGGTGAGATTAGGTTAAGATTAGTGTGGAATGAGTTTAGCTTAGGTGTTGTTTGTAACGCTGCCATTCCTTACATTTGCAACGCTTCTCCTCACACTAGTCTTGTCATTCTCTTTCGTTCTTCAAGTGTTAAATTAGGTTAGGCTACGTTAGGTTAGGATAGGTAATATTAGGTTAAATTAGATGCTTTGCTACTCCACACCTTCGAAACCCTTTTTTCTTCACACCTGTACTGTCATTCCCTTCCGTTCTTCAAGTATCAAGTTAGGTTAGGTTAGGTTAGGTTAAATTGAATTAGGGTACAGTAGATCAGGTTTATTTAGGATAGGTTTAGTTTATTTTAGGGTATAATACGTTACACTGGGTTAGGTTAGGTTAGGTTAGATTCGGTTTGAGTTGTGTTGGATTCTGTTTGGTTGAGTTAGGTTAAATTACACGTGTTTTGATATTCCTCATCTTTGGAACTCTTTTCTTCACACCTGTACTGTCCTTCACCTCGCCTTCCCCTTTTGTCTCCCTCCTTCAGGAATTTTCTCTTCTCTTACGCCAGGTAATATGAACACTCACCTGCCTTCCCTGTCTCACCTGTCGAGTATTATTGCCTCTCCACCTGCGTGCCTCAACTCCTTTTTTTATCGGTGTCAAGGTTAAATTTATCGGTGTCTTTTCCACCTTGCTCAGTTACAGTCTTATAGTCGTTTTTATAGAGTTATTTTTCTTTTCTTGTTTCCTTTCTGTTATGCTATTACTGCTAACCCTTCTCATATGTTCTCTCTCTCGTTTTCCTTCTTTTCATCTTCATCCTTCTCCTCTTCCTCCTCCTCCTCTCTCGTTTCTCTTATGTCTTATGCTTTATGTCTTCTTCCCTCTTTCTTTCAAAATATTCCTTCTCCTCTTTTTAACCTTCCTCCTCCTCCTCCTCCTCCTCTTCCTCCTCCACTTCTTGTTTTTATTCTTGTTCTTGTTCTTCTTGTTTTTGTTCTTGTTCTTGCTGTTCTTCTTCTTT
>NC_059282.1:12398555-12403555 GCF_017591435.1 Portunus trituberculatus
CCCGTGCGCTTGGAGACCCCTCGGACCCCAAAGCACGCATGGTTCCACTGTACCACGGCGGCACCTTTGGTTGGGGGATGAATAACTTGGTACTTCATTTCAATATTCAAGGCATTTTTCTTTGCATTTTTTGGAGATTTATTTCGCCAATTTTTCTTTCGGGATTCGCGTCTTCAGTGAGACATTTTTTTATATACTTGATTTGATTTATCTCAAGACATCTTTCCTCGTTGGTTTGGATTTTTAGTTTTGTTTTGGCAATTCTCTCGTGGAACGCGTTTTCCCTGTGACTTTTGTGTGTTATTCACTTCGTTACTTTTTTTCGTCTTCATATTGTACTTTACCAAAATCTCTCACGTAAAACACACATAAAGAAAAAGCAATAAATGATAATGCCCGCTACTAAAATGATTTTTTGGGAGACGATGCAGACTAGTTTAGTTTTGGCAAGTCTCTCTTGGAACTGGCGTTTTCCCGTGACTTCTTTGTGTGATATTCATTTAGTTATTTACTTGTTTTGTCTTCGTGTTGTCCTTTGCAGAAATCTTTCACATAAGACACACAAAAAAGCAATAAATGACAATACCTACTACTAATATGATTTTTGGGACACAATGCAGACAAGAGCTGAGTGTCACTTCTCTCTAAGACTCTCCCGCCACTAAACTGGGATTGGCAGTTGACATAATCCCGTGAAGTCAGCGGGGTCGTGATGAGGCTCCAGGCACCAGGGAAGGGCGGAAGCAGCTGCAGGAAATCGCTTTTTATATTTCTTATGTGCGGAGGATATTAAGACTCGTGGCGTCTGGCGTATCTTGGCACGGAGGCCTGGCGGTGGGTGGGCCTGGCTGGTGGGTCTGGTTGGCGGGTCTGGTTGGCGGGGCTGGTTGGCTGGGCTGGCTGGCGGGGTTGCTGGCGGGGTTGCTGGCGAGTCTGGCTTGGGTCGTGTTTGTGTCATGGGAGCATTGTTGTGTTTATGAGGCGCTCCATTTGTTATTAGATTGTTGGATGGTTTTTTCGCTTTACGTTTCCAGTTCTGCTTCCATCAGAGTGCAATGTGTTAACAAGTGACGATCTGTTTGTTGTTGGAGGTTTGGGACTCTTTACTAGTTTACTTTTTCACTTTTATACTTGAATGGATAGCCATGGAAATTCTTCATCTCTTGCTGGATACATGGTTACTTTATCAGTACATGTTTTCACTTCCACTGGACCTGAACACACCAGCACTGAAACTAGATAGAATTGTGGAACGGTCTCAGTGGTCATGTAGTCAGGGCTGAGTCAATAGGGAGCTTTAAAAGAAGGTTAGATAAATTCATGGATGGGGAAGATAGATGGAATTAGGTAGCTTAAGCACACAGGGACTGCCTCGTATAGGCCTGGCGGCCTCTTGCAGCTTTCCTCTTTCCTTATGTTCTTATGTTCTTATGTCATTACGTTCTGATCTCTACTTTTTAATATAAGAAGGAAAATCTGGCCAGGAACAACAAAAACAATTAAACAAAAAGACATACTTAGATGCCAGTCCCCGAGTGGGTCTGAGAGAGCTAGCCAAAAGAATGAGATAAATAAATGTCTTAAAACTTCCCTCTTAAATGAGTTCAGGTCATGGGAAGATGGAAATACAGAAGGAGGTCGAGACTTGACTTGAATGCATTACCACAGGAACTTGCAAAAATTCTCTTCTAATCTGTGAAGGCAATGTGGTGTGGGGAAGAAGGCAGCATCGTGTTCATCTGGTTCAGTACTGCCAAACTGATCAAACTGTCAACGGAGAGGCAGACGTGTGGCGCAGCTAGGCAGTGCAGGACTGGCGTGGCGAGCTGCACTGGGCACCTCAAATTGATGATAGCAGAGGACCAAGTGGTGGGCGCTCTCTCTCTCTCTCTCTCTCTCTCTCTCTCTCTCTCTCTCTCTCTCTCTCTCTCTCTCTCTCTCTCTCTCTCTCTCTCCAAAGTCAGATTATTATGCACATGTACATGTAAATATTTGAATGGAAATTTGCATTTATTAACTGACGGGCTGACCAGTAAATCAGATTCACTTTATGAGCTCCTGAAAAGCCTTGGGTCACGTTTCGGGCACTCGCACCACACACTGCATGGATCGACAAGGGTAGGAATGCACACGGTAATGGTATAACACGGGAACTACTTACGTGAGGGGAAAGAAAACTGGTATTGTTATTAAATTTGAGTGAGAGGCGGTGCGGGCAGGTGGTGGAGAGAGAGAGAGAGAGAGAGAGAGAGAGAGAGAGAGAGAGAGAGAGAGAACACCAAACCTAATGTATTCTAACTCTAAACTCGTAACTTAACTTAATTTAACCGAACCTAAATTAAATAGAAAAAAATGGCGATTATCTTTTTCCCAGAGAGAGAGAGAGAGAGAGAGAGAGAGAGAGAGAGAGGACTGACGATGACAAAACTATGATATTCCGGAACCTCATGAATGCCAAGCGAACAAAGTGATGTGGAATTGAACCCCATCATTATGACGAGGTGGGGATTAACGTCCTCTACCAGCATAAACAGAAGCATTGGAACCTCCTCTAATCCCGCTGATCCATTCTAATTAACTCATTAATGTCAACGCGTCAAAACTCTTTAACCACATTTTTTTTATCTTGCTTTCGTAGGCTCTTTCCCCACCACCACCACCACCTTGACCACCACCACCACTACGTTTTGCTCTCCCTATAGTTCTCTTTACCAAGGCACAAGGATAACCAGTCTCGTTCCTATTTTCTGTGTTCAAAATTCTTAAGCCCTTGAGTACCGTGACGCGTTTCCATATTCATTCTGGTTATTGTTTGGTCATTTTATACAGCTTCAGAAACTCATGTGAGGGATTAGAAAGTGAAGACTATGGCAATTAATTTCCTGACTTCCACCGACCCCTCCCAATGTAAATAAAATGGTCTAATCATACACAAATCTCAAGGTAAAAATGTGTCCCAGTATTGAAGGGGTTAAACAATTACCAGGTTCTTGAAAACACCATTGAAAACCTTGATAAGCTTCCACTAGAGTCTGCTCACCACCACCACCACCACCATCACCACCACTACCATAACCACCACCAATGGTAGAATCAGTCTCGTTCTCGAGGATGCTATCTTCAGTGTTGCAGAATTCTTATACTATCACCAGGATCTTCAAAACGCCCTTGGAAAATTTAATAACCTTCCACCAGACATCACCACCACTGCCACCACCATCAATAACATAGTCAGTATTGTTTTCGTGGGTGTTATCTTCAGTCTGTGTTGCGGAATTTTTAAACTGTCACCAGAATCTTAGAAACACTTTTGGAAAGCTTGATAAGTTTACATTAGCGTCTATTCCCACCATCATCACCACCACCATCACCAATAGCAGAATCAGTCTAGTTTTCTTGGGTGTTATCTTCAATTAGTGTTGTAGAATTCTTAACTATCACCACGATCTTGAAAAACACCCTTGAAAACCTTAATAACTTTCCACTATAGTCTGTTCACCACCACTACCACCACCATGACCACCATAAGCAGTTTCTTTATTAAATCGCTTTCTTTTCTCATCACATCTGTTATCTGAGTAATCGCTTGTTGGTGTGGAATCCTTGTCAAACTTTCACTAGAACCATAACACCACCACCACCACTGCCACCACCCTCACAATTACCACCACCAGACTCCCTATTTTAGAAACCTTTGTTCTTTTATAGAGATTATTTTCAAAGGCTATAAATATGATTAGTATCGCTTTCATGGAGTGCTTTGTCACGTTAAACACTTCATACCATATTGGACGCAACTGGCTCGCTGAAATGTTGGAATCGCTCTTTTATATTGGCCAGGCGCGGAGGAGCTTGACACTTTCCTGCTATGGTTGACTTTCTTTAGCACCGAAACTGTTTACCTCCCTCACTACCTGGACGCATTTTTTACTGTGAGTCTTTGGGTATGGTTGGACGATCTCATTTACATTAGGAAGGATTTATAGAGGCCAGAAGATTAATTGACAGAGTTTTCACTGTTTTAACCCTCGCATAAGTTTCTAAAGCTGTATAAAATCGCTAGATAGTAAGGAAAGTGAATATGAAAAACGCGTCGTAGAACTAAAGTGGTTGATAAATTCTTTGGGGGATATAAAAGAAATAGAGAATATAAAGTTAGTTGAATTTTTGGTAAGCTAAGGAAAGTCATGTGTCTGAAAAGTTGTACAGATGATGATAGTAAAAGAATGATAGGAAAGATGGAAAAAGGAGATAATATGAGTTAATTTAGTCTTTGTTAAACTGAGAAGTCTGTATTTAACCCCATCAGTACTGGAACTCATTTCTACCTTGAGTTTTGGGTTTGATTAGACGATTCTATTGACATTAGGAAAGGTCTATGGAAGTCAGAAGATTAATAGCCAAAGTTTTCACTATTTTAATCCCCCACATAAGTTTTTGAAGCTGTATGATAATAAGTAGAATGAATATGAAAACGTGTCTTGGTACTGAAGGGTTTAAGAGACTGCATTGGAGAGATATGTGTGAAAAGTTGTACAGATGGTGATAGGAAAGATGGATTGAGAATGAGTGTTGAGATTTGAGCGGACACACGTAATACAGTGTTACATAAAAACCAACACAGTATCGTCGTGCCCCGTGTGTCGTGTGTTGTACTAAATCTGACACGCTTGTTGATGCAGTTCTTGTTAAATTGTCAGTAAAGTCGAACGAAATCCCTTTGAAACGTTAATAACCTCCACTCGAGCCTGTTAAGCTTTTCATTGCTGTGATTTTTCATTATTAACATTCAAAGCTGACATAAAAGAAAAAAAGAATTATGAATGCAACCAAAAAGATAAAACTGGTTGACTTTGTCTCGACTGAAAAGAATATAATAGTGAAAAATGATAAATAGAGGGAAAATAAAATAGAAAACTGTAAAATCAATAAGCATAGAAGTAAAAGAAGTAGAAAAATAAGAAAAAGGAAGAGAGATAAAGAAAAGTAAAGCAGTAAAG
>NC_059282.1:12406055-12411055 GCF_017591435.1 Portunus trituberculatus
ACGAGTGATGGTAATTGTAAACGACGCAAAGGATTCATAAATGGGGAGACCATTTTCTTTTATGTAAGTGGACCAGTGGCCAAGAACAACAAAAAATCATGATACAGGTAGAATGGAAATAACAAAAAATGAACAAGAAAAACGTAAAACCTCCTTGAGAGAGTAAGTTACAGAAAAGAGGAAATGTAAAAGCAGACAGGAGTTCCAGAGCTTATCAGGGAAAGGAATAAGGGATTGAGAGTATTGGTTAACTCTTTCATTAGAGAGGTGGACAGAATAGGATGAGAGAAAGAAGGTAATTTTGCGCAACGAGGCCGCTAGAGGAGGGAGGCATGCAGTTAGTAAGATCAGAAGAACAGTTAGTCTGAAACAGGAAGAGATGCAACACTGCGGGGATGAGAAAGAGGCTGAAGACAGTTTGAGAAGAGTTGATAAGATGAAAAAGAATGATGTAATTGGAAGCAACCTCCGTAAAGACATGAGTAAAGGTAGAAGGAAGAGATATAATAGGGGGTATTTACTACAAAGACACCGAAATATAAGCAAAAGATGTGAGTAACCCTTTATCCTTAGCGAGCACCGTTGTTAGAGACACTTTAAGAAGCTTGGTGCATTGTAATTAGCCGTGATGGTTTCCTTACCTTGTGCTGTTTACCTGATCATTAGTGGATTTACATCTTATTTAATGTGGATGCTAGTTCTATCCCTTTATTGTTATTTGGTTTGTTAATTAACTTTATGTAGATCGTGTGGTGGTTTTTTACCGATAATTGTTGCGTTAATTAGCGTTTGTTTAATGAGTGTGCAATTAAGGTAAGTAATTGTCTCTTAATTAATGGAATGTGTTCTTTGGTGTTTGATTAAGGAGGCAAGAAATTCAGAGTTTGGGTGATTCTTTTTATTGTTTATGTTTTGGACGTCATAGAAACTGATGGCTCTATGAAGCGAATAATGTAGCTTTTGTATTATTTTTTACCAGAATTTAAAGAGGGGAAAAAAAGGAGGATTTCGGGAAATTTGTAGGCTTTCGAGCGATAAAATCCCTCATGTGTTCCCGCAGAAGTAAACGCGGAGCACAGAGGTTAGGTTAAGTGAGGTCACTGCGGAGATTAAGATAGGTCAAGATAGTTTAGACTTATTCATTCATTTTGTAAATAAAAAGGATATTGTGAGCATTAAGTTTGATTATATTAGTTTTGAGTAAAATGAAATTGGATTAGGATTAAGTAAGACAATTCCATAACCTATATAACCTAATCTTACCTAACTTAACTTGCCTCGTTCTAAAAACTGTTGGGTTGACTAATCTTCCTGCGATGTGTAAAGAGTGGCGTTGCGTGTTCTGTCTGCGTCACCATCACCATTACATCTTCCTTTCAGATTCCATGATGGCTTCTCCACGGGGCGGCGTCCTCTCACTCCTGGTCTTGGTCGCTTCGTGGGCGCTTCTGGCTTCCTGGTGTATTGAATTTTGCCTCTGCCTCGCGCCTCCCGCATCGCTAGCACCGCCCGCACCGCCCACTGCCTCCCGCCCTCGCCCACAAGCCCTGTCAGTTGTGTCTCTGTCTCCTGCCTTTAATTTGCGTGTTTTTCCATCCCCCAGTCCACACTCCATAGTCTCCCAGTCGCCCAGTTCGAAGCCCATAGTCTCTCAGTCAGTCAGTTCACAGTTCACGATTTCCCAGGTTACTAGTGAACAGTTCTTGATCTCACAGCCAACTACTACACCGGATTTGGTCTCCCAGTCGTTCAGTTCACAGTCCACGGTCTCCCAGTCGACCACCTCACAGGGTTTGGTTTCCGTGTCTACTACTTCACAGACCAGTCTCTCCCAGTCAACCAGTTCACAGGATTTGATCTCCCAGTCGACTAGTGACCAGCCCATTGTCTCCCAGCCCAGCTCACACTTTCCAGCACTGCAGTCTGCCAGCCCACAACCGCGCCGCTCCCTCCCCCACGCCGGGACGCCCCCACCACTGCCACATTTGCCTCGATCATCAAAGCAACTTTATTTGCACCTACAACCCAATTTCTTTTTCACGTCCTCTCCTAAGAGCCTTATCGGAGGAGAGCGCGAAGAAAGAAGGGACGGGGAAAAAGACACTGGAACAGGGAATGGAGGTGAAAGCATTGGAGAAGAAGGAGAAGAGGAAGAGAGAGACTGGCAAACTGTCACAGACTCTCAAATAATCACTACCAATCACCCGGCAGCAGGACCTTCCCCCGATACGCAGTCTGGCATGTGGAGTACGGACCAGGCCAGACCAGAGGAGGCGGAGGGAGGGGGTCAGGAGAGGATGGGAGAGGGAGGAGGTGAGGCCGGCGCCCGACGGACTGAAAAATCAAGTCGCAAATTATACGCCATCTCAGGCAAAGGGGACAAGTTGAGTCAGAGCAGAGGTTTCACCGTGGCCCACCCTCTTACCCCCACCGGCGAGTCTTGGCCACCTGCTGAGGGCCACACAGATCCTCGCCGAGCCTCAACAAACAGCAAACCAACAGTCAGGGGAAGGAGTATTGGCGGTAAAGAGCGATACTCCCCTCCACTGCTAGCGAGGGGCGCCCTGGACCTTACCTCGGGAGAACAAGAGCAGCAGGAGCAGCCCGTGAAGCAGCCGCCCCGCGCCAGGCCGCCAGACACAGGATCGACCCTTCAGAGAGCGACGGGGGAACCGCCAGGCCTTTTGAATGTAAATGAAATGATGGTGAATTCTCTCAGAAGTCTAGAACAGGAATACACGACCAGCGAGGAAACGCGTCTGTTTGAGAGAAAGTCTGTGTCAGGCAAATGGGACAAGCAGGCGGGAGGAGAGGAGGAGGAGGAAGGAGAGGAAGAGGAGGAGGGATCGTTGGAGGAAGACAGCATGAGTGAGCCGCATTCGAAGCTTCAGGTCGTGGCATCTTCTGTGAAGCCTGAGCAGCTGTCCCGCACCCATGAACTTGAAGCGAAGAAGGAGTGGCAGCTGATACGAGAGGCCCTAGTGGTGCGTGACTCCCTGCAGGGCGCCAGTAGAGGACGTTCTGACCCTTCCCTGACCACTGGACCCCTGCGCGACCTCTCATCAGCCTCGTCACCCTGGCCCCTGCTCCTCGCCCCCCCAACGCTCACATCAACACCTCAGCGCGTAGACACACTCCCAGAGGTCAGTTTACCCACGCCACTCCAATCAGTAACCCCAGAATCCCAAACTCGCCCCGCCTCGCCTCGCCTCCGCCGCCTATCACAGCCGCCCCCGCAGCACACCACGAGCATCCTTAACAAGGAGAATCCGCCAAAGTGGAAGAAAACCTCCCAGGATCAGGAAACCCTTAAAGAAGATCCCCAGAAATCTCCATTAGTCTCTACCCGACAACTCGGGAATAAGAGCGTGATGGTGTCGTGGGAAGACAGCGCCACTAACACCACCGCTAACACCGCGGCCACGAGTGACGCGAGGCCTGGAGCAGAGCGCCACTCTGCTCGCAGTAATGCTGCACCCGACGCTTCAAGTGACGCTCAGGATGCACCGCGCCGCCCGCCTCAGTTCATGACGCAGGGATCTTTGTATTCGCCAAAGACAAGGCGCCGCGACTCAGGACGGTGGGGCAGCAGGAGTCCCCCGGCGCCCCCGCTCAATGGCTCCGCCTCATCTCACAAATGGCCGGTGGAGAAAACGAGCGAGAGTGAGTCTTCAGATCCACGTCACTTGTCCCCGCCGCCCACCCACGGGAAGACTCAACTAACTCAACGTGAAGAGAGATACACGCCGCCACGCGCCCCAACAGCCCCGCCTCGCGAGTTAAAGCTGGGGGAAGGCGCGCCCTCCACCAGCCTCGCCCCAGTTGGAGAGGACATAACTCGCGGTGGGAAGAAGAGAGGGAAAATTATTGCTCCCGTAGAGAGATCCGAGAAAAATATGGTGGAAGGGTCGCCGGCGAGGAAAAATGGAGGAGGAAATTTGAGGCCTGTCATCCCAAGAATAAAAGGAGGAGAGAAAGGAGGAAGACTAGACAGAGAAGAGAGAAGAGGAGCAAGTAAAATCACCAAGGACGCTGCACAAGATAGTGACACATCGCGGGGCGAGACAAATGATGACAATGATGAGACAGCTTCACAGGGAATGAATTCTGCAGAGGCTGGGGTCAAGACGCGAAGCTCACACCTCAGAAGACAGAGACTCTTCAGGCGAGACACGGAGACAACACCTCAGATCAACGAGGGAGGACGCGGTACGGGAGAGCAGCAGCACCACGAGATCCCTGGGCAGAGGCGACGCAAGATGCGGCCTCCCCTGGCGCCCCGCGACGCCTTCCAAGAGCACCCGTACGCCGCTGTGGAGGCACCGCCATCTGTAGGACATGACCGCGCCGCGGCTTCGCTCCCCCAAGTTAAAACTAGCATTGTTGATAAGGTAAACAAGGGGCCCCGTCCAGCGGCACCGCGAGGCATGGCAGCGGTGGCGGGTCCTGGCGACCCTCCCTCCAGGCACCATCTCTCCCAGGGCCCCGCGAACACCGGCAGCGCGGACTACAGTTACTTCCCCCCGGGGTTTGCCACAGTGGATACTTCGGAGGGTTGTCAATGCTGGCAGACACACGACGACAGTCTCACCCTGGAGGAGGAGTGCCGCTGCCAGGGAGAACATATCGTACAGCTCCCCACCAACCTCTCCACCACCATGGACAGACTGTGAGTGTGACCCTCCCCTTGCCACCCCACCCCAACCCATCTCTCTCTCTCTCTCTCTCTCTCGGAAGTAGTGATGGTGAGGGGTGGAAAGAAGTAGTCAGGGTGTGGACCTCTGCTTTAAGAGGATGGGCGGGGTGGGATGGGCGGTGTTCCTGGTGTGAGGGCCTGTAGTGACGCCCTCCCGCCCCGCCCGCCCTTCTCTCCCCTTCCCGCCCCTTCCCGCAGTGTTCACGCGCTATTTCCCTCCATCGTTTGTCTTCCACCGCCGCTTTCCACCTCAGAGTGCGCTGGTCACCCTCCGCGGCTGCCGTGGAAACTGGATCTTCTATAG
>NC_059282.1:12413555-12418555 GCF_017591435.1 Portunus trituberculatus
CATTCTTATTTTCTGACGCTCCTCCTTTTTCGTTTTTTTTTTTTTTATTATTATTAATTTGTTGTTGTTGTTGTTGTTGTTGCTGTTTGTTATTTCTTCTATCATCTTTATCATCATTTTCATGTTTATTTTTCCTTTACTATTTTCTTCTATTACTATTATTATTTTTGTTTTCATCTTCGTTATCATCATTACCGCCATTGTCATCTTTGTTATTAGTGTTTCCTCTCACGCTGTCATTACAACAAGGCACTAAGTCACACTCTGATGAACTTGATTTGTTGTTGTTGGTATTATTCTCATCATTTTTATACATTTCACCAAAGTTTTCACACACATAAGTACATTTTTCCCTCACTCTGCCTTTTTCCCCACATTAAAACCACGTACTCTTCATATTTTCTCTATTTTTTTATCTTTTCTTTATTTTCTTTATGTTTTTATCTATCTTTTATCTTTCTTTATCATTTCTCTATTTTCTTTTTTATCTTTCTCTATTTCAATTTTTATCTTTAATATTGCCTTCATAATTTTTCAGATAGGCAGTGTCATGTTTTGTTTTTTTTCTCCTTTCCTTTATAGTAATGGTTTTATAATTTCCTTTTTGAATATAACAAGGAAAATCAATCATCACATTTTTTTTTTTTTTCCACTTTTACTTTATCCCCATCAAAGTTTCCCAGAGCATTGGTAGTGTTTTCCGTGCCTTTAGAATAGTCATGTTTTTTTTTTTCTCAGAATTTCCCTTTAGAATATATTAAGGATAGCCAGCTCTCAATAATTTCCCTTTTCTTTCCCCTTTTCCTTCCGGCAAAGTTTCCTGGAGCATAATTTTCCCTTCATTTAGAATGGTGATATTTTTCTAGAGCTTTCCTTTAGAATATAGCAACTCAACTTCCCTTTTCCTTCATTTTCTGTAGTATCTCTGAGCTAATGTGATACTTTCCCTTTAGAAAATATCAAAGAAAACCACCTCTTAACGATTTCCCTTTTCCTTCAATCTCGGTAAAATTTCTAATGTGATTTTTTCCCTCCCTTTAGAATACCATTAGAATCTTCATTTAAAATACAAGGAAAGACAGTCTCACAATCCCCCTTTTTCCTATATCACCAGCGAAGTTTCCAAAAGCTAGAGCTGTTCCTCCCCACGATTAGTATTCTCAGGAGTGGCGAGTCGTGAGTCAGTCCTCTATTTCCCGTATCTCCCTTCCAGCTCCCTCAACAAGATGGGTCTACGCAGCCTTGGCCACCGGAACCTGTCTGCGTACTCAGCCTCCATCAAAGAACTGTGAGTCTTAGGTCCTTATTCTGAAATGCCTTGTTTTCAAAGGCCGCAGAGGTATTTAGTTAGGTTAATCTGTCACTAGAACCACAGAAACGCACTTGGAAATCTATGTACTTGTTTGCCGAATAGTTTCAGAATGCTGTCAAGGAGAGGTGAGTCTTTTGTCCTTATTCTGAAACGCTTTCTTCTCCCACCATGACAATTTCTTAAAGACCACAGAAAAGACTAGGTTTTATTACGTGTCTCTTCTGTTACCAATGATGAAGTTTTCTTAATCCGTCACTAAAATCATAAAAACACACTCGAATATCTGAAACGCTTTATTCTCTCACTTCGATGATTTAGAAAGAGCGCAGAGATAGATAGGTTTCCATGACTGTCTCTCCTGGTGGCAGTGTTGAAATCTTGTTAATCTGTCACTAGAATCACAGAAACCTCTCTCACCACGAAGATTTTCAAAGACAGCAGAGATAACCAGTTGGGTTTCGTGGGTGTCTCTTCTGTTAGTAACGTTGGAATCTTGTTAATCTGTCATTACTAAAACACACTTTGGAATCTAAAACACTTCATTCTCTCACCGCGACGAATTTCAAAGGTCGCAGAGATAACTCGTTGTATTTTCATGATTGTCTCTTTTGTTAGCAATAGTGAAATTTTGTTGAGCTGTCACTAGAATCACAGAAACACACTTGGAAACCCTTGTAACTTCAGCTTCAGGCTTTTGAATGTAGTGGAAGTGGGATGGGGAAGTGTTCAGAATGTTGCCCTTGGTGTGAATGGACTTACAGATTTTCTTCCTTTAATGTAAGTGTGGCACAGGGTAAAGAGTTAAAAAGAGGACCACTTAAGATGCTAAAAGAAGTATTACCAGAAAGCTTAGCCAAATTTAAAGAAATGTCGTAAAATGTAATTATTTAGTTGAAGTTTTTGAATTGTTGTTTGCTACTGTATATAGTGTGTGTGTGTGTGTGTGTGTGTGTGTGTGTGTGTGTGTGTGTGTGTGTGTGTGTGTGTGTGTGTGTGTTTGGCTTTTCTAATAATTTACATGATTTGGGTTCAGGTTTCAAGAGTGTGCTGTCGTGTCTTCAAATCTACGTCAATTCTATCAAGTTTCTAAGTTAATGTGATTTCTATACTAGCAAACAACGTCCTCCTTTTCCTCCACTCCCTCTTTCTTTCACAGGTTCCCCTTTTATTGGCAATTCTAGTTTAATCCTCTTCTGCTTCTACTTTTCTGATCTTCCTTTTTCTCTTTCATTTCTCTGTTAAACCTCATTTGTTCATGTTTTTATTCTCTCTCCATAATGTTTAATCCTTCTCTGATCCTTCACTTAATCCTTTCTTATAATCTTCCCTTAATCCTTCTTAATCCTCTTTATTAGTTTTCTTGATAAATCCTTCTTTTCATTCTCATATTCAATTTCTTTTTAAGCTTTCTCTTTTATTCTTCCTTTAATCCTTTCTTTTATTTTCATTCTTTCTTAATCCTCTTTCTAATCCTCTATCAGCCTTTTAATCCTACTATTTTGATTCTCTTGATCCTCTTTTTCTGCCATTTCAGTCCTTCATTTATAACATTCTTTTGATTTCACTTTTATCTCCTAAGTTTTTATCAACTGAAGTGTCCTAAATACTCTACTCTCTCTCTCTCTCTCTCTCTCTCTCTCTCTCTCTCTCTCTCTCTCTCTCTCTCTCTCTCTCTCTCTCTCTCTCTCTCTCTCTCTCTCTCTCTCTCTCTCTCTCTCTCTCTCTCTCTCTCTCTCTCTCTCTCTCTCTCTTTCACAGATTCCTTCCCTTCTCTCCTCCTCTCATGGTAATTCGTACATATTCAGGCTTCGCGTCTCTGCGTCAGGTTCAATAAACTCTTTCGTTGTAGTCTCGAAAAGTCATCTGGTATGCATTACTTCACGCCTCTTCTTCTCTTCCTCTTCTTCATTCGTGAAAGCGTTGATTTATCTTTATTTTTCTCCGTTTATTACTTTCTCTTCTTCGTTTTTTTTTTTATTTTGGTGTTTTGTTTGGTTTTTAATTCTTTTTCATATTCTATCTCTTCTTTTTCTTGCTCCTCATTTGTCATATTTCCCTTTTGATTGTCTTTCTCATCTTATCTTCTCGTCCTCCCCCTCTTTCTTATTTTCTCCTTCTCTTTTGATTATTTTCACATTTTATTTCTTCTTTTTCCTCTCTGTTCCTCATTCGTCTCCATTGTTGTTTTGATCACCTTCCTCATCTTATCTTCTTCTCCTCGCCCTCTTCCTTATTTTTTTTCCTTTTTCATTCTTTTCACATTTCATATCTTCATTTTTCCTTACCGTTTTTTCCTTCATTCGTTTTCATTCTTGTTTTGATCACCTTCCTCATCTTATCTTCTCATTTCCTCTTCCTCATTCGCTATGGTGCTTTGTTTACCTTGATTTTCTTGCCTTTTGTTCTCACCTGGTGTGTTTTGTTCATGTGTGTTTTGTTACTAGGTTAGGTTAGGTTTGGTCAGTTTATTTGAGTTTTCTTTGTTTGGTTAAGCTGCGTTAGTTGTGTTAGATTTAGTTTGATTAACCTCTTCAGCACCAGGACGCGTTTTCATATTCACTCTGGTTACTATTTGGTGATTTTCTACAGCTTCAGAAACATTGATTGGGATTAGAATAGTAAAGACTCTCGCTATTCATCTTCTGACCCCCATAGTCCCTTAATAATGTAAATAAAATCGTCTAATCATACCCAAAACTCAAGGTAAAGATGCCTCCCGCTAAAAAGAAATTAGATAGGGTGGAATCAAAACCTTTCGTCTTCAGCCTCTTTCTCACCGCCGACATGTTGCATCTCTTTCTATCTTTTATCGCTATTGTCATGCTAACCTCCCAGTACTGAAGGAGTTAAGCTTATTTGTGGTCCTCTTTTGATAGGTTCAGATGCGTAAATTCGGTTATACACGTTAATATTAGCACTTTTTTTACATATTTTTTGCTGTTAGATAAGGTAAGGTTAGGTTATTCTAGTTTGTGATGTTCCTTATACCTTACTGTCTTAGGTCAACTTAGGTTATATCACATTAAGTTAGGCCAGGTCAAGATTAGGTTAGGTTAAAATAGCCTTAGATCAAGTTGGCTTAAGTTGGGTTAGGTTAAATGAAGCTGGATCAAATCAAACTTAAATTACCTTAGATCGAGTTAGGTTAACTTGGGTTTGTGTCATAGTCAAGTTAGGTTAGAGTGAATTACATAAGATCAAGTGAGGTCAATTCAGGTTATATCACATCAAATAAGACTTAGATTAAATTTGAGTTCCCCTAGATCATGTTAGGTTAAGCCAGGTTATATCGCAGTCAGGTTAACCCCTTCAGTACCAGGACACGTTTCCATATTCACTTTGCTTATTATTTGGTGATTTTATACAGCTTCAGAAACTTATGTGGGTGATTAAAATGGTGAATACTTGGCCATTAATCTTGTGACCTCCAAAGACCTTATGTTAAAAAAAAAAAATCTCCCAATCGTACACAAAATTCATGGTAAAAATACGTCCCAGTACTGAAGGGGTTAAGTGAGGTTAGGTTAGGTCATGCCCTGTCAGTCACCCTGCGTCCTAGATTCAAACGTTCCCATGTAAATCTGATCTAGTGTCCTGTTTCCTCTCTCCCTCTTTGCCTCTCTCCCTCCATCATCCCTTGTAATCACTCTGCACTCTCCACCTCAGTTGCTCTTCCCTCATTTCTCTC
>NC_059282.1:12423555-12433555 GCF_017591435.1 Portunus trituberculatus
GTTGTGGTGGTGGTGGTGCTGGTGGTGGTTGTGTTGTTGTTGTCAATATTTTTTGTACAAACTTTGCTTTTCTTTCTTGTTTTTTGTTTTTTTTTACCTCCCTTTCAAGTGATTGGTTTGCGTTGCTTTGAAGAGAGAGAAGTCCTTTGTGTATTTTCAACCTGAAAAAAAAAAAATGTAACTCACCACATACAAAAAGAATAAAAAGACTGAAAAAGAATTAAAGAAAGTTAACCAAAATTATCACATCGAACCAAAGAACACACACACACACACACACACACACACACACACACACACACACACACACACACACACACACAAATTAAGAGAGACAATTAGCTGAGAATTTTTCCTCCTGAACTTATTTTAGTCTCCCTACCTTGTGCATGAAAAGAAGACAGAATTAACAAACAGGCTTTCCAACTTTCATAACAGGGCAGCGAAGTAACAAAACCGCATCAGTCTGTATAGCATGACTCAGGTGTAATCAGGTAAGGGAGCAGGTGCAGCACTGTATTGGGTAGACAGTTGTGTGGGTGGGGTTGAAAATATAAGGGAACGAATTGTTGTCTTTTATCTCAAATTATATTGTCAGGTAAGGTAAGAATTATCGTAGTGGTGAGAGAATCAAGAGGCAAAGAAACATGTAAGAAGAAAGAATGTGGCAAGAATGAAGAAGGCAGTAAACAAGTAGACGGAATAAGTGATGGAAAGATATGATAAACCAAAAAGCAGGAGAAATCAAGGAAATAATAAATAGGTAACAAGGAAGCGTATGGAAAGAATGAAGTAAAAAAAAAGTAAAAAAAGAAGGAATAAGTGAGGGAAGAAGCTGATAAACACAAAAGTAGGAGAAATCAAGGAAATATTAAATAAGTAAGAAGGAAGAATATGGCAAGAATGAATAATGAAGTAAGAAGGAGAAGGAATAAGTGAGGGAAGAAGTTAATAAACACTAGCAGATTACAACAGTGTGGCTTCCAAGAGTGGGAAAACAGAACGAAGCATGTATATTCTCACTTATTGTTTTCCCATCGCTGCATTCGACGTGTCATATTCTCATTACCACGCTGATTAAGTTATCCAAACGTTGTGACTCATATGAAAACAGTCTGTCTCCCAACCACACGTTTTGTAATGCCATTCATGACGTCCAGCCAGAATTGAAATGTATACGAGTGTTTGTGTAAAAGGTAAAACAGTGACAATTGTGAAACTCGCTTGCTCTGCCCCACCGTGTTGTTGTTCCGCCAAACATGTTGGAACGAGTTGTAATAGAATTGAATGTGTTTGATTTTGTCACTGTTTGGAATGTACGCGTGTTAACTGTTCGGGTAATGCCTCGATCTGCACATCTGACGCACACACCTACACACATGCACACCTGGGATCCGACGCGTTGCACACTTTCTGCCACACCATAATATTATATCTAGCATATATACGGGTATGATGCCATCCAAACATGATTAACACAAACCTGTCTCACTGCACACCTGAAACAATCCATACCTGACATATTTCAAACCTCAGACACACATATAGCACTCCCCATGACACACACACACACACACACACACACACACACACACACACACACACACACACACACACACACACACACACACACACACACACACATCCTTTCCTCTTCTAAATATCTAAGCGCTCCATTAATTCTCTGAGTAAAAAACGTGGAGGTCTTAATGTAAATTCCACAGCTTTCATTATCCACAAAGATTAAAATGGATAATGTGATCCTAAATATTCATAAGTAAGACTCTATAAATTGTAGGTAACAGAGAGAGAGAGAGAGAGAGAGAGAGAGAGAGAGAGAGAGAGAGAGAGAGAGAGAGAGAGAGCATTGGTAACTTTTCTGGTGTCGTGAGAAAGAAGGCAATGGTTCGTCTTACCCCTGTTCTCTTTATTATTCTCATATATTTTATTTTGTGTTTCTGTTCACGTATTAGTTTATTTATTGTTACATGTGGGCGTGAGTGGAAATTACTGGGAGAGCGAGAGTTGGAGAGATGTTAGTAATAGTAGTAACAGTAGCAGTAGTTGATAAACCAAGAATTAGTAACAGTGGTAATGTCATTAGAAGTAGCGGCAGTACTATCCAATACTCTCGTTACCTGGCAAATTAATGAACCAGTTGGTGTTCTCGTGTCCCATCCAGGATCCTGCAGGACGTAAACCAGCTCAGCTCCCTGGAGGCGGACGTCTTCAGGAACATGCCTCAGCTCCGCACCATGTGAGTCTTTCTTTTTATCCATTAGAGTAGTTCCGTCTGCCCCGCACATCCGCCACACAACAACGCCCTCTGCCTTGTTATCTCAGTACCAGGGAGCTATTGGCTACCACAGTGCGAGTGTTATTGTTGCGGAACACCAGAACGTTTCTCTCTATATATGTCAGTGTTTAGTCTTGCCACACCGTATCACACACACGCCACATACCACCACACTAAGTTAACAGTTCCAGGAAGTTAAGAGTTCCAGCAGGGACGCCACAGAACGCCTGACTTCTGATCTTTCCTAGATTTCTGATTGGGGCAGAGAAAACTTAGTAGTGTTCAATGCCTCAAAAACTCAATTCCTCCATCTATCAACTCGACATAACTTTCCAGACAACTATCCCCTCTTCTTCAATGAGACTCAAGTGCCCCCCTCTTCCACACTGAATATCCTCGGTCTGTCCGTTACTCGTAATCTAAACAGGAAATTTCACATCTCATCTCTTGCTAAAACAGCTTCCATGAAGTTAGGCGTTCTGAGGCGTCTCTGCTAGTTTTTCTCGCCTCCTCAACTGTTAACACTGTACAAAAGCCTTATCCGCCTGCATGTATGGAGTATTCCTCGCTTGTTTTTTTTTTTTTTTCTTGGTAGGGGGTTCCACTCAAACATGTTTCATTAGATAGGGTGGAATCAAAAGCTTTTCGTCTTATCAACTTCCCTCCTCTGACTGACTGTCTTCAGCCTCTTTCTCACCACCAGAATGTTGCATCTCTTGCTATCTTCTACCGCTATTTTCATGGTAACTGCTCTTCTGATCTTGCTAACTGAATGCCTCTCCCCCTCCTACGATTTCGCTGTACAAAACTTTCTTCTTCCTCTCACCTGTATTCCGTCCAACTCTCTAATACAAGAGTTAACAAGTAATCTCAATCATTCATACCTTTCGCTGGTAAACTCTGGAACTCCCTGCCTGAGTCTGTATTTTCCAACTTCCTTTGACTTCACTTCATTTAAGAGGAAGGTTTCAACACATTTACCTCTTTCCTTCCGCTAACTCTCTCGGACTGCAGGGAACAGGCAACTAAGTGAACCTTTCTTCTAATTTATTTATTTTATTTATTTATTTTTTTTTTCCCCTTGGCCAGCTCCTCATCTTACATAAAGAAAACAATCACTGCACTCATAGCAAAAGTTAGTATTTGTTAAGGGAATTCGATTTTTTTGTGTGATGATCTTTTTCCTTTGGTGTAATGATGCAAAGACAACTTACAACAAGAGGAGAGTGTTCATGTGTAAAGTATTTATATTGTGCACGTCCATTGGTTTTACTCTAAAATGAAGAACACATCCCGCTAGATTTTTCTTTTCACTTTTAGCGAATCAATATTGTATTCTACCACACCAAATTACACCACAAAGGCTTCATACCACATTATGACACCCTCACCACATGACCACCACACCACACCACACCACACCACACCACACCACCACTACATCACACTCTCACCACCACACCACACCACCATAATTCTCACCACCACACCACCACACCATACCACACCACACCACACCACACCACACCACACCACACCACCACCACCACGACCACAAGGACTGCACAAAATACATTGACATTTTTAGCATAACAAACGTGGGAAAGATTGCATGAATAAATGATTATTTCCATCGCGTGTCACTGCTGCGGTGAAGGACCAGTACTGAAGCCCTCTCTCTCTCTCTCTCTCTCTCTCTCTCTCTCTCTCTCTCTCTCTCTCTCTCTCTCTCTGACCTACTTCTGCTTATTTTTCTATTTTTCCCCTTTTCCACGGTAGCAAGTTGTTTTTTTTTTACTTCCTGCTTTTATTTCTGCCTCACATTTGTCATTTTCCTCCAACTTGGCCGAGTATGTTTTAATTATCCTTTATTTTCTATTTCCTCTTTTTTTTATCTCTCTTTCCCTTTCCTCTTTCCTTTTGTCTTTCTCCTTGTGTCTTTCTTTTTTTCTTTCTATCTCTTTTGTATAATTGTGTATATGTTTTAATTGTCGTTTATTTTTATTTCCTCTTTTCTTTCTTTTCTCTCTTTCCCTTTTTCTCTTTCCTTTTGTCTTTCTTCATTTATCTTTCTTTTTTTTCTTTCTATCTCTTTTATATAATTGTGTTTTTTACTCCTTTTTTTCTAGTTTATTTCTTTATATTTTTCTTTTTCCCCTTTTTCACATTAATAAGTGATATATTTTGTACCTGCTACCTTTATTTCAGTCACATTTGTCGAAGTTCCTCTGGTTTTGTATGCTTTCGTTCGCTTTTTATGTATGTTTTGTAGTATCCTTTCTGTATGTGTCTTTTTATAATATATTGCTCGAATATTTTGGGGGGTTTTCAGGATAGGAAGTGACAATTTTTACTTCTTCCTATATTTTAGACTCAAACTTGTTATGAATCACAAATTTGACTTTTTTTTTTATTAATAGACATGTGTTTCAGTTGTGTAGGACCTCATTTTTTTTTTTTTTTTTCAGTTTAGGAAGTGACATTTTTGTACTTTCTGTCCTTATTTTAGACTCAAACGTGTCATGAATCACAAATTTGACCTTTTTTTCATTACTAGACATGTGTTTCAGTTTTATCGGATCTCCCATATGTATTATTTTGCTTTTTTCAGTTTAGGAAGTGACATTTTTGCACTTTCTGTCCTTATTTTAGACTCAAACGTGTTATGAATCACAAATTTGACCTTTTTTTTTTTTTTATTTATTGGGAGACATGTGTTTGAATTGTGGCTCTATTTATTCTGTATTGCACATTTCTGTTTTATACTTTCGTTTTATTGATTAGATTTATTTATTCACTATGAATTATACCGTGTTTCATTTTTTTTTTTTTATCCATTTGTGATATGAGATTCAAATTTACTTTTTGTGTTTACTTTCTTGTTCATTTCCACTCCAGAAACTAATAATTTTGTCTCTGCCTTTCATTTCAAATCACACTCGTCATTCACTCACAGACGTGATGTGTTTATGAGAAGTAATACATATTCTAAAAGCACCAGATCTTTTTTTTATTTCTTTTTATAACATAAGCTGATATTTTTAAACTCCTTCCCTTTATTTCATCCCACACTCGTCATTTTCTCACAAACCGCCGTGGTACAGTGGAACCATGCGTGCTTTGGGGTCCGAGGGGTCTCCAAGCGCATGGGTTCGAATCCTGTCCACGGTCCGAGTGTAGGTTGGGCTTCCTCACTCGGGGCAACGGTTTCCTAGCGGGTGGGCTTTGAGATAGGAGGTACCCCAAAAAGTATCCCCTTTAGCCCAGAAATTCCCGTGAAAAGCCCACATGGTATAAATAAATGAAAAAAAAAAACGTAACCTGCTTCTGTTAGTTAAGTAATATGCGAATGTTTTAAGTGTTAAGATCCTTTTAAGATTTCCATAATATTCTTTCTTCATTTTTTTCAACACTAGAACTGATTTTTCTTCTCCTTTTCCTTTATTTCACCTCGCACTTGTTATTTACTCACAAACCTGACCTGTTTCTGAAAAGTAATGCCTGTTTTCTTGCTTTCTTTCTTTCCCTTTCTTTTCTTTTCTTCCTTTTGTTTTCACGCAAGAGGGAGTTTGGCCAGGAGCAACAGAAGTGCGGGAGGAAAGAAGTGGAATGGAAGTGCCAGTCTTCTAAAGGGACAGTCTGAAATCAAAACCAGAATTGCTTTGTGGAGTGTTGGGTGCTTCTCTAACACTTTTATTCATCTATTTGTTCATTCATTCACTGGTTTTTTTTTATTTACGTTTATCTATTTGAAATATTGCGTGCACATGTTCTTATTTTCGTATTTTCCTATCATTGTTTGTTGATATTTTCTGGAGTTACGTTAAGTTAGTTTATGTTTCAGTTAAATTATTTCAGTTTAAATTGATATAGTTTGTTTTCATCGTGTGATATTAAATTCTAGTTTTTTTTTTTTTATGAAGTTTTGATTTGCTCTGGGTTCCTTTAATTTAAGTTAGATTAAATTAGGTTATGTTAGATTACGATAGGTTAGGCTGGTTCACACGTGTCACTATGCGGCTGGAAATGCTAGCCACTAGATGGAACACGTTCACACATAGCGGCTGGGAAGTATCGGCTGGTTCTTATAACAAGCGTGTTCCTCTTAACAAAGAACTATACACAATTGCGATCAAATTACATCATGACAAGAGTTCACTCCTCACCAACAACAACACCTGCCGAGAAGGAATCAGTCATTGGAGAGTGGCGGCGATCTCATCCAATATAATTCTACGTTGTTTTTTTTCTTTTCTGTACAACTCATCGGTTCCCAGACATGCTATTTGTCCCTCACCACCTCCAACATCCTCCTCTCTGCCTCACCACACCCATATATTCAGACTCTCCGTCACGTCACAATGTAAACAAAGCTACCAGCGAATGGACTAAACCAGCGTGTCGGTCTTGTTTTGTAGCTAGTTTTTCCAACCACTAGGCACCAAAATCTAGCTGATAACTCTAGCGACTAACATTTCCAAACTCAAATTGACACGTGTGAACCGGCCTTAAGCTAGGTTAGGTTAGGTTTCGCTACGATTTAGTGATATCTCTATAATATATTTAGTCTAAAATATATGTAATAATTCTCTCTCTCTCTCTCTCTCTCTCTCTCTCTCTCTCTCTCTCTCTCTCTCTCTCTCTCTCTCTCTCTCTCTCTCTCTCTCTCTCTCTCTCTCTCTCTCTCTCCTCTCCTCTCTCTCTCTCTCTCAGATACATCAGTCACGCGCCTCGCCTGGTTGAGCTGCCCCTGATGTCTTCCACGTGTTTCTGCCGAGTCTCAAAGTCCTGTGAGTCATATTGGTATTCTCTCTCTCTCTCTCTCTCTCTCTCTCTCTCTCTCTCTCTCTCTCTCTCTCTCTCTCTCTCTCTCTCTCTCTCTCTCTCTCTCTCTCTCTCTCTCTCTCTCTCTCTCTCTCTCTCTCTCTCTCTCTCTCTCTCTCTCTCTCTCTCTCTCTCTCTCTCTCTCTCTCTCTCTCTCTCTCTCTCTCTCTCTCTCTCTCTCTCTCTCTCTCTCTCTCTCTCTCTCTAACTAGCTCCTTAAGTGCCATCAGGTAGTTACGCTATTGAAGGCGTATATTCCTCCTCTTAGTGCTTCCTCTCTCCAGCTGCACGGTTCATCCTCCTCCTCCTCCTCCTCCTCCTCCTCCTCCTCCTCCTCCTCCTCCTCCTCCTCCTCCTCCTTTCCTCCTCCTCCTCCTCCTCTTCTTCTTCACTCTTGGAACTTCGCCACCTGGACCCGAGCCAAGATTCAAAGAGAGGCGCCCTTGCTCTCTCTCTCTCTCTCTCTCTCTCTCTCTCTCTCTCTCTCTCTCTCTCTCTCTCTCTCTCTCTCTCTCTGGAAAGTTTTATAGCAAGTGATTTAACATTGAGTGTATAATATGTACTCTCTCTCTCTCTCTCTCTCTCTCTCTCTCTCTCTCTCTCTCTCTCTCTCTCTCTCTCTCTCTCTCTCTCTCTCTCTCTCTCTCTCTCTCTCTCTCTCTCTCTCTCTCTCTCTCTCTCTCTCTCTCTCTCTCTCTCTCTATCTCTCTCTTCTCGTATTCACTCCTCCTTTTGCCTCACGTTCCTCCCTCCTTACCCTCTCTCCCTTCCCTCCTTCCCTCCTTCCCTCCCTCTTTCCTTCCTCACTCTTGTCATTACCTCCCCCTTCATATCTGTGTAGTTTGTCATCACCACAACATCAATATTGCAGTTTTTTACTTACCTCTGTGTGTGTGTGTGTGTGTGTGTGTGTGTGTGTGTGTGTGTGTGTGTGTGTGTGTGTGTGTGTGTGTGTGTGTGTGTTTCATCATTATCTTGGTTTGCTTTCTTCTCTTTTCTTCTTCTTCCTCTTCTTCTTCTTCTTCTTCTTCTTCTTCTTGTTCTTGTTCTTCTTCTTCTTCTTCCAATTGTCCAGCTGTCAGTCTGTTTCTGTTTATGTCTGTCAGCTCTCTCTCTCTCTCTCTCTCTCTCTCTCTCTCTCTCTCTCTCTCTCTCTCTCTCTCTCTCTCTCTCTGGTTCATTTCTCACTATTATCTTCTTCTTGCTCCTTCAGGCACTCTTCCTCCTCCTCCTCCTCCTCCTCCTCCTCCTCCTCCTCCTCCTCCTCCTTCTCCTCCTCCTCCTCCTCTTGTTCTTCTTCTTCTCCCTTTTCTCGTTTCTCTTCCTCATTCTTTTCTTTGTTTTTGTTGCTGTTATTATCGTTTATTTATACTTCTTGTGCCTTTTGTTTTTCCCTCTTTTCCTTCCTCCTCTTCTCCTCTCTTCTTTTACGTCTATTTGTTTCCATTCTTGTATTTCCTGCTTTGTTTTCTACGAGTAATGCAGTTAATCCTCTTCTTGTTGATCCTCTTTCTCCTCCTCCTCCTCCTCCTCCTCCTCGTAGGTAATCCTGTTTGGTCACTAGATTAGAGAAGTGTCGAGGCGTGTTGCGAGGTTACCAGCATTGCCTGTCTTTGCTAATACACTGGCCAGCCTGCAAAGCCCTTCTCTTGACTCCCTCCTTATCTTCCACTAACTCGCAACTCGTCCCCTGTCCTTTCTAGACGCTTTTATCCCCTCCTTCACTGACTCTCCTAATTTCCTCTCTCTCTCTCTCTCTCTCGTTTTTTTTCTGTTTTTTCTTCTGATTTGTCTTCTTCGTCCTTTTGTTGGTTGTTTTCATATCTTTTTTCTTCTTTTTTTTCTCATTTTCTCCTTCTCTCTTCCCTGTTTACTTCCTCTTTCGTTTCGCATGTTTTTCTCCATTTTCTTATCCAATTCTGTATTTCATCCTTGACTCCTTTTTATCTCCTCTTTCCTCCTCCCACATCGTACATACGAATAGAACACGGTAAAGATAAGAAGATAAGGAGAAATAAGAATGGAGAGAAAAATAAAGATAGACGAAGATAGCGAGTGAAAATAAAGATAAGGAGAGGAAGACTGGGATAGGAAAGGAAGAGAAAGAGGAAATCTGACGAAATAAAGCAGAATATAAACCTTCGAATGATAAATAAAAGCAAAAGGAAGAGAAAATAGATTAAAGTAACAAATGTGAGAATATATGAGAGTAATAAACAAGAGAGAGAGAGAGAGAGAGAGAGAGAGAGAGAGAGAGAGAGAGAGAGAGAGAGAGAGAGAGAGAGAGAGAGAGAGAGAGTAAATAACAGGAAATAAAGCAAGGGGAAGGATGGTGGCAGTAATAAAGTAAGCAAATGAAACAGCAAGATGGAAACGAAACAGTGAAATAAAACTCAATTTATTACGACCTCACTTGACATACGTACTCTCTCTCTCTCTCTCTCTCTCTCTCCGCCAAATTGGTTCAGAGTTCACGATTCGAGGCTTCAGAGTCAGTGTCTCGCTCGTCTGGAAGTTGGTGCCCTCGAGAATGCCAAGTGGGGATGAGCAGGGCGGTGTGTGGTGGTGTGTGGTGAAGGCCCGCTAACATGCTGACTGGAATGTGGTGCGGTCTGTTTGTAGTGAATTCATGGTGTGTGTGTTGGGGGTAGTGATGTGTGTGTGTGTGTGTGTGTGTGTGTTTTCTTGTTTCTTCCTTGTTCCTTCTTTTACTTCATTTTCTTCCTTATTATATCTATTTGTTTGCATTTGTATGTTTTCTTTCCTTTTTTTCTTTTTATCTATTTCTATCTATCTATCTATCTATCTATCTGTCTGAATGTCTGTTTGTCTGTCTGTCTGTCTGTCTGTCTGTCTGTCTGTCTGTCTGTCTGTCTGTCT
>NC_059282.1:12441055-12446055 GCF_017591435.1 Portunus trituberculatus
GTTCCTGTTGCTGTTATTGTTCTTTTCTTCATGTCTTTCTTCTTGTTCATGTTTTCTTCTTTCTCCTATTCCTCCTCCTCTCCCTCCTCCTCCTCCTCCTCCTCCTCCTCCTCCTCCTCCTCCTCCTCCTCCTCCTCCTCCTCCTCCTCCTCGTTCTCACCACCACCCCTTTCACTTCCTGTACTCTTGAATCTTCTCACTAATGCCTGTATACCTCCATCTCTCCATCTCTCTCTTCTCCCTCTCCCCCTCTCTCTTTCTCTCTCTCCCTCTCTCTCCCTCTCTCTCTCTGGCAGCCTCCTTAACAGCAATAGCCTGCAGTCAGTGGAAGCTTCAGCGTTCAAAGGTTCAGAGATTGATAAGCTGTGAGTATTGCTTCTTGTTTGTTGCTGTTCTTGTTGTTGTTGTTGTGGTGGTGGTTGTTGCTGTGGTAGTGGTGGTGGTGGTTGCAGTGTTCTTTTATATATATTTTTGGTATTGTTACTATTGTTACTGCTACTGGTACTGCCACTACTCTGCTACTACTGCTACTGCTACTCCTGCTCCTCCTGCTCGTCCTCCTCCTCTTCCTTTTCCTCCTCCTTCTCCTCCTCCTCCTCCTCCTCCTCCTCCTCCTCCTCCTCCTCCTACTACTACTACTACTACTACTACTACTACTACTACTACTACTACTACTACTACTACTACTACTACTACTACTACTACTGCTACTGTCTCTCCCTCTACAGAAGCATGAAAGGGAATCTGGAGCTGACAAACCTACACCCGCTCGCCTTCCAGGGTATTAAGTCTCTCACCACACTGTAAGTACCTCAACAGTTTGCCAATTATTCCCTTCAGAAGTGGGATGCATTTTTACCGTGAGTTTTGAGTATAATTAGACCGTTTTATTGACATTAGGGAGGGTTTATGGAGGTCAGAAGATTAATTACCAGAGTCTTCACTATTCTAATCCCCCACATGAGTTTCTGAAGTTGTATATAATCAGCACATAGTCACCAGAATGAATATGGAAACGCGTCATGGTACTGAACGGGCTGGCAAAGAAAGTGTCCCAGTACTGAATGGATGGAGTGAGTAGTTAGTAAGTCGCTCATTTGGTTGGTGAGTCATTCGTGTTCTGGTGTCTTAGGTTAGTTGGGTCATGTGTTAGTTAGGTTAGGTTAGGTTAAGTTAAGTTAGGTTAGGTTAGGTTAAGTTGGGTTAGGTTGAGTTAGGTTAGGTTAAGTTTGGTTAGGTTAGGTTAGTTAAGTTAGGTTAAGTTAGGTTAGGTTAGGTTAAGTCACGTTAGGTTTGGTTAGGTTGAGTTAAGTTAGGTTACGTTAGGTTAGATTAGGTTAGGTTGAGTTACGTTAAGTTAGGTTTAGTTAGGTTAAGTTAGGTTAGGTCAGGTTAAGTTAGTTTGAGTTAGGTTAGGTTAGGTTAAGTTAGTTTGAGTTAGGTTAGGTTAGGTTAAGTTAGGTTAGTTTAAGTTAGGTTACGTTGTTTCTTTGTGTTTGTTATGAGTCAGTCAGTCAGTCAAGTCAGGAGTTCGTGGATTTGGTTAGTCAGTCAGTCACTTAGTCAATCAGTCAGTCACTTAGTTGTTTCGTTTCCTATCTTTTTATTTTATTTATTGTAGTGAGTAAGTCAGTTATAATATATTCAGTTATGTAGACAGTCACTCGGTCATATAGTTATTTTTATTAACAGTTATTTATTTACCAGTTATTTAATTATCTCTCTCTCTCTCTCTCTCTCTCTCTCTCTCTCTCTCTCTCTCTCTCTCTCTCTCTCTCTCTCTCTCTCTCTCTCTCTCTCTCTCTCTCTCTCTCTCTCTCTCTCTCTCTCTCTCTCTCTCTCTCTGCTACTGTCTTTCCCTTCCCTTGATCGAGTTCATATCTGATTCATACCAGCAATTACATGACCATTAGAAGGGATCCCTGGCTCCCCCGAGGCCAACCTGGAATGGGAATGGGGATGAAGCACCTATATTTGGAATGGAAATGGGAATGAAGCACACTGGAATGGGAATGAGAATGAAGCACACTGGAATAGGAATGGAAATTAAGCGCACTGGAATGGAAATGTTAATGAAGCACATTGGAATGGGAATGGGAGTTAATCACCTTGGAATGGGAATGGGAATGAAGCACACTGGAATGGGAATGGGAATGATGCACCTAAATTCAGAATGCAGATAAGAATAAATCACGTTAAAATTGAAGCACCAAATTTGGAATCGGGAATAAGAATGAAGCAATTACGTAAATCCTCTCTCTCTCTCTCTCTCTCTCTCTCTCTCTCTCTCTCTCTCTCTCTCTCTCTCTCTCTCTCTCTCTCTCTCTCTCTCTCTCTCTCTCTCTCTCTAGATAAGAAAATATAAAAAAATGAAAAAAACATAATAAATAAGATAACAAAAAGGAACAAGTGAAGGATAGAATAGAACTGAAGGAAGAAAGGAAGGAAAGGAGGAAGGGAGGAAGGATGAAAGACAAACGTAGGAAGGAAGGAAGGAAGGAAGAATGGAAGGAAGGACGGAAGGGAGGAAGGATAAAGGATAAGCGAAGGAAGGAAGGCAGGATGGAAGGAAAAAGGACAGAATTGAAGGAAGAAAGGAAGGAAGGAAGGATAAAGGAAGGATAAAGGACAGAAGCGAAGGAAAGAAGAAAGGAAGGATAGAAGGATAAAGGACATAAGTGAAGGATGGAAGGATAAGGAAGATTGAGAAAGGATTGGGGGAAAAATTGGAAGGATTGGACAAATAGCTGGACTGGAATTCATATTTGAGCCATTCTTTTCAAATCGTCCCGCTCCGTTCACTGGTTAGGTATTTTGCAGCCCTCGATCGGTTTACGTGACTCTCTCTCTCTCTCTCTCTCTCTCTCTCTCTCTCTCTCTCTCTCTCTCTCTCTCTCTCTCTCTCTCTCTCAGCTACCCTACAACACCTAACATCACACAAAACACACAAAACACAACAAACCCGACACTTTTTCCCTTCTCCCTTTCCTTAACCCTCCTTTAAGTTCCCTTTCGCTAACTCCACAGTACACGCATGCCTTCCTTTGTGTTCCCTTGCGCTCCCTTCTACCCGCTGCCAGCCCCGAGTGCCATAAACAGAGCGATAAACAAGCCTGCCCATCTCGCTTGAATCCCGCCTCACCCCGTCCCACTTCGCCTCTCCTCGCTTCGTCTCTCCTCGCTTCTCGTGGTCAAGTTTCCCTGATTTATGGGAATTGAACGAAGAATAAGTCGGTTGTGAATTCTGAAAGGAGATGATATATAGATACACGTGGAGGAATTGAAAGATAAAGGAGAATTTTCAAGTTTTTTTGCGACTGTGTGTGTGTGTGTGTGTGAGAGAGAGAGAGAGAGAGAGAGAGAGAGAGAGAGAGAGAGAATCACAAGACAAGCACAGGATTCTCAAGGGACACGTTTCTCTCACTCAGGAGACGGAACATGACAGTGGAAGCTCTCTCTCTCTCTCTCTCTCTCTCTCTCTCTCTCTCTCTCTCTCTCTCTCTCTCTCTCTCTCTCTGTTGCAGATCGGATGAGGGAGAAGGGAATGGATAAAGAAAAAAAGATAGATGTAGAGAAAGGAGAGAGTGAATGAATGAATGAAAGGAAGAAAGGAAGAGAGGAAGAACGTCAAGACAGACAGAGAGAGAGAGAGAGAGAGAGAGAGAGAGAGAGAGAGGAGGAGGATGATGAGAGATGATGACAAAGATACACACACACACACACACACACACACACACACACACACACACACACACACACACACACACACACACACACACACACACACACACACACACACACACACACACACACACACACACACACACACACACACACCACACACACACATGCAGATTTGCGGGCACATAAATAAAGAGATATTGGAAAAACGACTTTATACACACACACACACACACACACACACACACACACACACACACACACACACACAGTATTAATAACCACTGATGTCACTTCTAGTCTTGTTTGACGTTCTAGCCAATTTTATCTTTTGTATTATTTTCTTTTTACAATATTTTAATTCACACTTTCTCAAATTCCGTCCTTTTAGTTTCCATTTTTATAATATACCTCATAATTTGATCTTGGTCCTTCAAAAACTTTTATTACTCTCACTTTATATTCATTCCTGACTTCTTTCCTTATTTATTATACACAGAAGATTAAGGAGCAGAAGTATATGCATTAATGGACTCACTAATAAAGAGTCTTAGTGCTGAGAGAAGGCAGTGTTTTCAATTAGACAAGTTTATGGACCCGGGTAACTGGTAGAATGTAGATGGGTGGATTTTGAACTGGGATTGCCACGTGTATGAAGAAGGCCTGAGAGCTTTCCTTGTGTGGGAGAGAGAAAGAGGGAGAGAATTACTGCAATTAGTTCTTGTCCTTCTCTTGTTTTTCTTTCTCTTTCTCCTCTTTCTTTTTCTATTCCTCTTCCTCCTCCTCATGTTCTTTACAACAATAACAGTCTACTACTACTACTACTACTACTACTACTACTACTACTACTACTACTACTACTACTACTGCTACTACTACTACATCTACATATAAACCTGATAACTTCCCTTTTCGTTATTGTCATTACCACGTGCTAATAACCCATTTTCTTTACCCTTACTAACAAACAAAGGCCTTCAAACACTACTCTACTCAAACTAACCCTTACTAACCCCTCACTAACCCTTACTAACCCCTCACTAACCCTTACTAACCCTTGCTAACCCTTACTAACCCTTGCTAACCCTTACTAACCCTTGCTAACCCTTATTAAACCTTGCTAACCCTTATTAACCCTTGCTAACCCTTACTAACCCTTGCTAACTCACCTCATATCCCCAACAGTGACTTATCAAACACCGCCATCACAAGACTACCGACTGAGGGCCTGAGTGGGCTGGAGACCCTTATCCTGACAGGGACCCACGATCTAAAGGTGTTCCCGTCCGTGTATTCCTTCCAGCACATTACCACGGCGC
>NC_059282.1:12451055-12473555 GCF_017591435.1 Portunus trituberculatus
TGTCAAGAAAATTGTATCTTGGCGCCATCTTTTGGAGACTTACTAAATATTTCTTACACTTTCTTAATTGATTCTTAGTCACCCGGAGCTGTTTAGTCTCTCTCTCTCTCTCTCTCTCTCTCTCTCTCTCTCTGGTAATGATAAATGTAGAGTTTTACAACCCGTCACACACACACACACACACACACACACACACACACACACACACACACACACACACACACACACACACACACACACACACACACACATCCTCCATTTTCTATATCACCCATGTCATTTCCTCGTTTTCTCACATCAAGCAGATCATTAAAAAGGGGAAAAATAAAGTCATCTTGAGAATATAGGTCGAGGAAGAACCCCCCATGCGCCCCCTCTCTCTCTCTCTCTCTCTCTCTCTCTCTCTCTCTCTCTCTCTCTCTCCGGTAATCAAATCTCGTTTCCGTATTTGCTTTAATCTCACACTTTATAATTTTCGCTGTAAAATGAAGCGCCACATTGCTTTGCTCAAGGCTCTTAAACTTTCGCTCATCCAGCCTCGTAAGTTTTCAATATTTCAAAACTTTTAGCTCCTCTCAAATATGCGCTGGCGTCACGGTGCTGGGAGAGACCTGGGTACTGGATGGGAAGGAGGAGGGACAGAGGAGAGGGGTAGTGTTGCCTAAATGCTCATTCTAGGGCTCTCTTCGTGTACAGGGTGTGGTGCAGCTTCAGTACAGGGCCGTTTCTTGTTGTCATACTTAGTTTTCGTGAGATTTGGTTATGTTCTGTATTTATATAAGAGGAAAAATTGGTAAAAACAACGAAGAATTAAAAAAAAAAAAGGCCCCACTTAGTCGTCAGTCTCCTTGCAAGTCTGTGTTAGTTAAAAGAAAAGGGATAAATGTCTTCAGTAACATGACGTGTTTTCATATTCATTCTGCTTCCTATTTGGCGATTTTAAACCTATGTGGGTATTAAAATAGTGAAGACTCTGGCCATTAATCTTCTGACATCCATAGACTTTTCCTAATATAAATGAAATCGTCCAGTCATACCCGAAACTCAAGGTAGAAATGCGTCCCAGTACTGAAGAGGTTAAATAAAGTCGAGTCATACTATGTTGGAAATACAGAAGCAGGTTGGGAGTTCCAGAGTTTCCCGGAAAAAGGTGTGAATGACTGAGAGTACTGGTTAACTCTTGCATTACATTAGAGAGATGGTCAGAATAGGGGTAATAGGTATCTTAATGTCTTGAAACCTCCCTCTTAAACGAAGTCAAGTCATAGGAAGTTGGAAATACAGAAGCAGATAGGGAGTTCTAGAGTTTACCGCCGTGGTACAGTGGAACCATGCGTGCTTTGGGGTCCGAGGGGTCTCTAAGCGCACGGGTTCGAATCCTGTCCACGTTCCGAGTGTAGGTTGGGCTTCCTCACTCAGGGCAACGGTTTCCTAGCGGGTGGGCTTTGACATAGGAGGTACCACAACAAGTATCCCCTTTAGCCCAGAAATTACCCTGAAAAGTGTGAATGACTGAGAGTACTGGTTAACTCTTGCATTAGGGAGCTGGACAGAGTAGGTGTAGTGGGTATCTTAATGTGTTAGTTGTGTTTTGTATGTTTGTGTTGTTATTTGTTGTTGAGGGGGCCATTAAAATCAAATCAATCATATTCTTTTTGTTTTTCTTCTTTTTGTGTATGTGTGTGTTTAGTTGTTATTGGTGTTTTTAGTGATTCTTTTATCTTTGTTTTGTGTGTTTTTTTTCTTTTTTTTTCTTCTTTTTCCTTCTTTTTGTATTGGTGTTGGATTGTCACTCTTCTGTCCTTTTTTTCTTGTTTTTTTTTCATAGTTTTTCTCTTTTGTTTTCTTTATTTTCTCTTTTTTCGTCCTCTGTATTTTTCATTCTTGTCATCTTTTTTCCCTAGTCTTTCTCTTTTTTTTTCTTTTATTTTCCCTTTTTCGCGCGCTCTCTTTATTTTTTTCTTCTATTCCCATTTACTGAATTTCCTTTCGCTCGTCCTTCTTCCATTTCACTAATTCTTTTTTTTTCCCGTCACTTTTCCTAACTATTTTTCTCTCTTACTTTTTCTTTTCTTTTTCTTTTCCGCTCTGTATTATTATTATCATTATTTTTGCTTCCGTTCCCATCTCCAGTGTCTTCTTTCGTCCGTCCGTCATTCTCTTAACTTCTTCCTTCTCTTTTCCATCTTTTCCACCTTTCTGGCGCTGCATTTATTCTCCCTCTTCCTCTCTTCCATTTCTCCAATCTTCCTTTCCTCTTTCCTACACTTTTTTTTCGTTTATTTCTTCTTTTATTTCTCCTCTCCTGATTTTGCGGACATCATATTTTTTTCCTTTATTTTTTTTCCTCTCTGGTATTTATAAATGAGTCGCATTATTCGAAAAAAGAGAAAGGAATTACGTTAAGCCATTCATATTTTTCCGTTTTCTTTTCCATTTTCTTTTTCTTTTTCTTTATTTTTCTGGTTGCTTCTGAAACGTATCGAAAAACAAGAAACTAAAAAAAAAAAAAGAAAAAAAACATGAACTACTACAGTTTTAGAAAATACGTAGAGATAGGAAAGAAATTAGACCATGAAAACAACGTAACTTATTCGTATTTCTTTTATTTTCTTTGTGGTGGTGAAATAAAAGAAAGATTAAAGACGAGGAGGAGGAGGAGGAAAAGCAGGCAAAAAAAAAAAAAAAAAAAAAGAAAAAAAAGGAACAACACACACATACACACATACACACATACACAAATAGACACTAAACAAAACAAAAAAATGCACACCCATTGTAAATATCAGAACAAGCAGGGCTACCAACATTACTCCATCAATAAGTATAGTTTAACAGAGCACGCAGCGCGGAGTTAGTAATGAAGGCTTGTTGTTGTGCTCCAGTTTGGGACAGTTCGGGAAAAACATTGCAATAGGTGGAAATGTATTAGTGTGCGGGTGTGAATTGGTGTTTGAGAGAGAGAGAGAGAGAGAGAGAGAGAGAGAGAGAGAGAGAGAGAGAGAGAGAGAGAAACAAACTGAAACTTACATTAGTAAATATATTTCCTTCTAACTAACTGACTGACTCACTAACTTACTGATTTCTTGACTGAATTACTGACCTACTTACGAACTGAATGACTGGACAAACTGATAGACTAACTAACCACATATTTAATCTAACCTAACCTAACCTAGCCCAACCAAGACAAACCAGCTACATCGACCATATATACACTAATTTCCTTAACTTTGGAATAAACTTCACATTACAAACTCCTCCATCTTCTAATCCCTTCTCAAATCCTACTCAACACTCTCCAGCCCAGCCAAGCCCTTCCCAGCCCTTCCTAGCCTTCGCCAGCTAAGCCAAGTCTTCTACAACCCTTCCCAATCCTTCCTAGCCTTCCCCAGCCCTTCCCAGCACATCCCAGCCTTCCCCAGCCCTTCCCAGCACATCCCAGCATTCCCCAGCCTTCCCCAGCCCTTCCCACCCTTCCCAGCCTTCCCCACCCCTTCCCAGCGCTCCCCAGCCTTCCTCAGCCCCCATCAACCTTCCCCAGCCCATTTTATCCCCTTCCCAGCCCTCCCAACCCTCCACAGCCCAGCCTCACTTAGTTTCCCGGGTTTGCGTCGCAGTTTCTTCACATCAAAGCCGTCATTTGTTACCTCAGCGTCCCCGGAGACAACCCTCGTGCGTGAAGACAGAGATTGAGTCTCTCTCTCGCTCCCTCTGCCGAAAAACATTAGACGACCTTGAGTTTCTGGGAGTCTAAAAAGGATTGTCTTCTCTGGAGCATTTTTTACTATTTATTTTTGTGGTGCTTGTCTCTGTGTGTGTGTGTGTGTGTGTGTGTGTGTGTGTGGGTGTGTGTGTGTGTGGGTGTGGGTGTGTTGTGATTTAAGTTTTTCAGGGGATGAGTAAGAACGTGTTTGTTTTGTTTTGTTTTTATTGACTTGTGAGACCGACTGGTTTTTTTTTTTTTTATTATTATTTAAGGTTTGGTTTGGTTGATATTTGTTTGTGTTGGTTTGCAGAGGTTTGGTAGAGTAATGTTAAGCCCTCCAGTACCATGACGCGTCTTCAAATTCATTCTGGTTACTATTTGGAGGTTTTATACAGCTTCAGAAACTTAAGAGGGGGATTGGAATAGTGAAGACTAACCATTAATCTTGTAACTCCATAGACCCTTACTAATGCCACTGAAATGGTCTAATCGTACACAAATCTCAAGATAAAAATATGTCCCAGCAATGAAAGAGTTAATGTAAAGTTATTGGTTAGGTTAGGTTAGGTTAGGTTAGGTTAGCTCTGTTTTCACCAATGCGTTAGTGAGTGATTTGATAAGGATTGTGGCTAACTAACGTGAAAAAACATCCTTGCAAACCAAACTGCTCTCTTGCTTCCCCCGCCAATTCTCCAGGTATATAAAGCAGTTTCGGGGAAAATCACATCAGCCAGTAAAACCTCTCTCTCTTTCTTTCCCTTTCACCTTCAGGAGTTCTTGAGGAAAATGGAGAAGGAATTTTGCGTGGACGTCACCTCGCCAACACCTCAGATCTCTCACGTTGGCTCTGGGTGGCGGCGGCGGAGGCGGGAGGCGTCTTCAAGCTCACCTGCGTCACCGGCACCTTCACCTGACGCGGAAGAGCAAGAAGGAAAACAGGTGATTAGTGTGTTAAGTGGCCCTTCACCTACTCTCTCACCTGCCCAGTATTTTCCTAAGATTGCCGCTGCTGTCACGTTCTTGTCCGGCTCTTCCTCCTCCTCGTCTTCCCCTCGCCCCGCCATGGAGAACCGCCACCGCACGCCACCGCTAAATCAGTCCCCATCACGCGGCGGCAGCGAAGTAAGAAGGATGCGTGGAAGGAAAACACAGGTGATTATACAACAGAAGGAGGAGGAGGACGAGGACAAGGAGGAGGTTAAAGGAGGCATGAGGAGGAAAGGGAAAAAACAGGTGATAATTATGGAAGACGCTAACAAGGAGGAGGAGGAAGAAGAAGAAATGGTGGGTAAAGAAGATGTGAAGAGGAAAGCGCCAAGACTGAGTGCTCTTTCTCAGGTAAACAACAATCCATCTTACCTGGAGAGTGGCAAATTAGGGCACCAGGTGAGGGGCGGGGCGGTCTTCACTCCCCGCCTCCCTCGCTCCTTCGGTCACCTCAACACCTCCCTTCCTCTGCCCCCCATGGCATCCCCGGGGGGCGCTGACGGATGGGGGTTATCGGCACCTCAGGCAGAGTCCGCGGCGAGGCTTAACGAACGTGGGGGAGTCCTGCAGAGTCCTTCGTTACATCCTGAGGACTCTGAGGACTTTGAAGAAGACCCCTTAGCTTATAACCCTTACCACCCCGGGGGATTCGGCGCGGGGGTCCCAGGGGAGTTTGAGGACCATGTAGGGCATGGTTTGGTCCCCTCAGGAGGCTTCGGGGAGGTGGTGCCGCCCCTGGAGAAGCCACAGCCGCCCCCAGACACCAACCAGTTCTTTCACGGCAATGAAGTGACGGTGAGGTGAGGAAGTGTGAAAGTGAGGTGTTCTGTGTGTGCGTGTGTGTGTGTGTGTGTGTGTGTGTGTGTGTGTGTGTGTGTGTGTGTGTGTGTTTGGTTTATTTCACTCATTTCTCTCATCTCAGCTTTTTTCTTTCTTTTAGTATTTATTTCCCTGTCTCTTTCATTCGTCTACATCTCTGCTTTATCTAATCTATTCTCAGTTTTCCATCTATTCTATCTCTCCCTCATTCATTTTCTATGCCATCCACTTCATTCACCCACTTTTTTCATCCGTTTCACCTATTCACGTTCCTTCTATCCCTTCCATTCATTCACGTGTCTACTCTATCCATCCACGTTTGTTTCTTTTATTCCCTCGTTTATCATCTATCTCTGCCATTTCTTCCATATCTTCATCCGTCATTGAAATATACGAGAAATTTATCTGTTTTTATCTTTCTGTGTTTGCTTATTCACAATCCTTTCCTCCTCCTCCTCCTCCTCCTCCTCCTCCTCCTCCTCCTCCTCCTCCTCCTCCTCCTCCTCCTCCTCCTCCTTCTCCTCTTCCTTATCTTCTGTTTCTTCTTCCTTAAATCGTATTGTTTTTCTTTCTGTTTTTCCTCCTGTTCCTTTCTGTCTTTTCTGCTTCTATTTATTCTTCTTTTCCTTTGTTTTCTGTTCGTCTCTCTCACTTCTTCCATCTTTTTTCTTCTTTCGTTTGTTTGTTTTTTGTATCCCTTTCTTATCCTTTCGTCTATCCAATGCTCTCTTCCATCCCTCTCTTCCTCTCATTATTATTTTTCTTTTCCTTCTATTTCTTTCTTTTCTTCTACTTTTCTATCCTTTCCTTATTCTTTCCCACTTTCTCACATCATTCCCTTTCTCTTATCTATCTAATCTCGTCCATCTCTTCCTTTCTCCTAACATTTATCTTCCTCCTTCTCTTTTCTTACTTTTCTTCCATCTATCATCACACTCCACCCGTTCCTTCTCACTCTTATCTCTCTGATCCTCACATCCTTCGTCCCATTATCTTCAACCATCCCACGTTCTTCTTCCTATCCCTCGCCTCCACAGCCCCGTTACAACAGTGTGTGGCGGTAACCTCTCCAAGAATTACCGAGACGTGCAGTGCTTTCCAAAACCTGATGCCTTCAACCCTTGCGAAGATATCATGGGGAATCTGGGTCTTCGCGTGGCTGTGTGGCTGGTGGTGGTGACGGCAGTGTTCGGTGAGTAGCAGGCTGGGAGATAGAAAATGAGAGAGAAGGAAGAAATGAGTGTACAGTGAGGTGAGAGATGTAAAGAAATAGGTGTTTTGATGAAAGGGATATGGCTGAAATGGTGAAATGAAGAAAGATGCAAGTGTTTTGGCTTTGATGAGTGGCTGGGTGAGAGGTAGGAGACGAAAATGAAGGGAGAAATAAATGAGGTGAATAGTGTAAAAAAAAGATAGATGTTTTAAGTAAACTGAATGATTGAAATGGTAAAACAACAAAAGGTGCAAGTGTTTTGGTGAGAAGAGAGATGAAAGACAAAGATGAAGAAAGAAATAGAGAGTGAGAAAGGAGACAGAAAGCGTGGATGAAAGAAGGAGTGGTGAGTGAAATGAATGATGCCAAAAAGGAGGTTTTAAGGAAAAGAAATTATGGAAAAGGTGAAATGAAGAAAGATGCAAGTGTTTTGGTGAGTTTGTGGAAGAAAAAAGAGATAAAAGACAATAATGAATGGGGAAATGAAAGGAGACTGAGATAAATTGTACAAAAAAAAGGAGAAGGAAAAAGAAAAAGAGAATGAGTGAGAGGGTAAAGTAAGGGAAGAAGGGAATCTTAAAAGGAAGAATTATGTGTTAAAAGGAGTGAGAGGAGAAAGTAACAAGAAAATGGTGCAAAGAAGAGAGGAGCAGGAGAGAAAACAGAGAGAAAAGACAGGAAAAGAATAAGAGAGTAAAGAAGAGAAAGAAGAGAAGGAGAATAAAAAGAAAAGGATGAAAAAAAAAGAAAGAAAACGGGAGACTGAAAGAGATTGAAGGAGGTGAAGTAAAGGAGGGGAAGAGAGAAAAGGAAAAAAAAAAAAGGAAAAAAGGATATAGTGAAAGGGACGAATGAGAGATTAAAAATGAAACAAGAGAGAAAAGAGACAAAGGATACAAAAATAAGAAAGTGACAGTGTAAAGGGAGGAGTGAGAGATTAAAGGAAGTGAGACAGGGAAGGGGAGAGAAAAATAAGGGAGAGAAAATACGGGAGGGAAAAAACACAGGAAAAAAAGGAACATTTGAGATCACCTTGTAAAAGACGTTAGAGAGAGAGAGAGAGAGAGAGAGAGAGAGAGAGAGAGAGAGAGAGAGAGAGAGAGAGAGAGAGAGAGAGAGAGAGGCAATAGGAAAAAGAGTGAGGGAGAGGGAGAGAAAATGTGAAAAAGAGGAGAGAGTGAGTGAGAAAATGAATGGGAAAGAGTGAACGAGAGAGAGAGAGAGAGAGAGAGAGAGAGAGAGAGAGAGAGAGAGAGAGAGAGAGAGAGAGAGAGAACGTGTTTTACTTTTCTTCATGTTTAGTCCTCTGTCTCTCTCTCTCTCTCTCTCTCTCTCTCTCTCTCTCTCTCTCTCTCTCTCTCTCTCTCTCTCTCTCTCTCTCTCTCTCTCTCTCTCTCTCTCTCTCTCTCTCTCTCTATATATATATATATATATATATATATATATATATATATATATATATATATATATATATATATATATATTATATTTATTTATTTATTTATCTTCCAACCTATCTATCTATTTATCTGTCTCACTATCTACCTGTCCATCTATTTGTCAATCTACTATCTGCTTACCTACCTTACGACTTACCTCTATACCTCTTCTATTCACCCTACACATTACTTTCACCACCATTCCTGCTTTAGAAATCCCCTCTCACTCTCTGTCTGCTTCTCTCCCCTCCTCTCTCTCAGGCAACCTCTCCGTCATGATCGTCTTAATGTCCACGCGGTTCAAGATGACGGTATCCAAGTTTCTAATGTGCAACTTGGCTGTGGCTGATCTGTGCATGGGCATCTACCTCCTCCTCATCGCTGCCATGGACCTGCATACCATCGGCGTCTACTTCAACTCCGCTATATACTGGCAAAATGGTAAGGGAGAGAGAGAGAGATGAGGGACAGAGAGAGTGTGTTGGTGTGAGAGGGATAAGGAAGAAGAATGCTTGGCTGAGGAATGATTGTAATGGTGAAAGATTTAAGATTTGTTGGAAAGAAGAAAGATAACGAGAGATAGAAGGAAAAGGAGGAAGGAAGGAAGGAAAGAAGGAAGGAAGGTAGTGAAATGAATTAGAGAATGAAAGGAAGGATGGGGTTACAGAAGGGAAAGCAGAGAGAGAGAGAGAGAGAGAGAGTGGGGCGGGGGTTGGCCATCATGTTCTTGTCAGCTTTTCTTCTTATTTTAACACCCTTTATTTTATCCTGCCTCCTTCATTCTCCTCCTTTTTCCTCCTTTTTCGCCTTTTGCTCTCTCTCTCTCTCTCTCTCTCTCTCTCTCTCTCTCTCTCTCTCTCTCTCTCTCTCTCTCTCTCTCTCTCTCTCTCTCTCTCTCTCTCTCTCTCTCTCTCTCTCTCTCTCTTTCATCACCGCGTCTTCGTTCACTTTCTCCTTCTCCCTTTCCTTCTATTCCCCACATTTAATCTTTCTATTTTCTCTCCTTTCCCTTTTTCTGTTGTAATTTTCCCTTCTCCCTTTCTTCTTTCCTTTTCATCCTCTTTCTCCATTTCTCCATACTGTTTCGCTTCTCTCCTTCATCTCCCTTTCACTTCCACCTTGTTCTCTTTCTTCTCTCACCTCTCCCTTCACCTCCTCCTTCCGCCACTCCGTCAGGCCCCGGATGCAAGGTGGCTGGCTTCCTGACGGTGTTCGCCTCGGAGCTGTCCATCCTGACGCTGACGGTGATCACGCTGGAGCGCTGGTACGCCATCACTTACGCCATCCACCTCAACAAGCGCCTCAGGCTGTCCGTGGCGGCGAGGGTCATGGTGCTAGCCTGGCTCTACGCCCTCACCATGGCCGGCCTGCCTCTCGTCGGCGTCTCTGGCTACTCCAAAACAAGGTGAGGGTGCTGGTGTAGCGTGTAAGGTAAGGTGGTAGGGTAAGGTAGAGGAAAAAAGGGGGAAGACGTTTTTAGTCTCTTGTGTATGATTTTTGGGGCCATTAGTTGAGTCAGTGGTGTCTTGCTCTCGCCTCCTTGTTGTATTTAGGTTCCTCTTTGTATGTGTGGGTGGTGGTGCCAGGTGGCAGTGTACTGACGTGTGCGTGTCCCGCCCCCAGCATCTGCCTGCCCATGGAGACAAGCGATACGGCTGACCAGGTGTACCTGCTGGTGTTGCTGGTCACCAACGGCCTGGCCTTCGTGCTGATCTGCGTGTGCTACGCTAAGATGTACTGCTCCATCGCCGGCAACAACCTCGCCGCCAACACCTCAGACACTACGGTGGCCAAGCGCATGGCGCTGCTCGTCTTTACGGACTTCGCGTGCTGGGCGCCCATCGCTTTCTTTGGACTAACGGCGGTGTGCGGGTACCCTCTCATCAGCGTCACCCACGCCAAGTTCCTGCTGGTGTTCTTCTACCCCCTCAACTCGTGTGCCAACCCTTACCTGTACGCCATCCTCACCAAACAGTACCGCCGCGACTTGTTCCTCATGCTGGCGCGCCACGGCTTCTTCACGCGTCGCGCCATGAAGTACAAGGGCGGCTGCTCCACCAACACGTGGCCCAACCAGCACCACGTGTGTGTCAGCGGCGGCCCAGGCGGCGGAGGCAGCGGCGGCCCCAGCAGGCGCATCTCCACGCTGACGCAGATCACCACGTGCGGGGAGTGGCGCGCCAGGGCGCGGGACGGCTCCGTGGAGAGTCTGCCCCACCAGGCCTCTCCGCCCCGCATCAAGAGTATCTCCATGGACCTGGCGGTGCCCCTCGCTGTACCCCAAGGAGGAATCGACCGCCGCTCGTCAGACGTGTGCCGCAAGCTGCAGCCCGTGGCCGAGGTGCACGACGGACGCGTCTCACCGCAGCCCGCCGCCACCTCCGGCTCGCCGCACCCTATCAAGAACTGCTACGCCCGCATGAGCTTCACGCCAGAGCAGGAAGCCCTGCTTCAACGCTACGCCTCAGACCGCCAGTCCGGCGTCACGGCCGTCAACGCTCGCCGCCGCCCTTCCGCCACGGACTCCCGCGACGACCCGCTGCCCCTCTCCCTCTACACGCCCACCACGCCAGACACCATCACCACACCTATCTCGCCCAGCTTGGACCACGCCGTGTAGATCCACACACGCTTGCACACCGCCGGCAGGTTAATCTTGCCTCGGGGACTGAGGGAGTGAGAAAGGAGGAGCGGGCAGAGGACATGTCGCCACGCTTACTGCGATAATGACTTGCCGACAAGACAGACAGGCCAGTAGGGCAAGATGTAATAGACTGACACCTATGTAAATAATGAACCTAATCAGTATTGCGTAAGAATATAGGTATACAAATATTAACCAACTATATATAGTCAGTGTGTGCGTGTGTAGCTGATGTATATGTAATACAATACTGCACACACAAATGTAAACACAAGAACACATGATAACCAGGTAACTCCTGTGTGTGTGTGTGTGTGTGTGTGTGTGTGTGTGTGTGTGTGTGTGTGTGTGTGTGTGTGTGTGTGTGTGTGTCACGTCCCTAACGCGCACACACAAATACTTCCGTGTATGTCCTCGTACTATACGTATAGAAACAGCCAATCTTACCTCACTAGAACTCAGTAAACACACAGACACGCAAACACATCAATCAAACATTCCCTCGCGTGCCAAAAATAGATAAAACGACATTATAAAGAGACACATTCGCCATAAAACCACACCTCTTTGAACACGAGCTATAATATGGATTTTATATAGAATACCTGTAATTAAGCTTTTGTTGACTGTGCAGGTAATATTTTTGTACGTGCTGTGTGTGTGTGTGTGTGTGTGTGTGTGTGTGTGTGTGTGTGTGTGTGTGTGTGTGTGTGTGTGTGTGTGTGTGTGTGTGTGTGTGTGTGTGCATTAGTGACTACCTCATCGTCATTTGTGTTATTATTATTATTATTATTATTATTATTATCATTATTATTATTATTATTATTATTATTATTATTAGCATTATTGATTTTTTTGACGTACTTATTGATGTATGTATATTATCCGTCCTCATGTTAAACTCTCTCTCTCTCTCTCTCTCTCTCTCTCTCTCTCTCTCTCTGTCGGGTAGTACGTAGCAGTGGTCCGTGTCCGTGTGTGTTCGTGTGTTCGTGCGTTGCTGTGCCGCCGCCAGACGCTTAGTGCATGTGTAGCCAACGCAGAGAGGAACCTTGCTAAGGTCACATTCCCCACTGGTAACGCTGCTGCTGGGGCTCCTCTCTCCTTGTTTACTTTGTTTATCAGACACGTTTTCTTCACCACTCGCTTTACATTATTACATTAACTCAAGTATTCATTTAAATATTTGTTTTTAAAATTAATTCTAAGCTAAGCCTTGGATGAAAATGCTAATGTTATTTCAGTACATTCCAGTGTAAGATGAAACAAGTGCCGAATCATTGCAGAAAATTGTAACTTCTAAAAGGTGATGCAGAAAACAATTTTACATCCATGACCAACTGTTTTCGTTTTTTTTTTTTTCGTTTTTATATTATATGATTCTTTCGTTTTGTAAAATTTGTATCTGTATTCAACTGCATTCTCGAACTTTCCTTCTATCAGTTACCTTAAACAGACTGTATTATCAGAACTTATTCACGCTTTCAAGAGTTCTTCCATAGTGTACCAGTGATAGTTCAACAGGAATTCTACATCATCAATGAAAAAAAAACTAAAACAGTCCTTAAGAGAGAGAACAAAGAGTTTACAGAATACAGATCTTTGTTTGGTGTAGCAGAAGACACACGGTGAAGGCTCCTCGCTGTGTTGTCTGCTCCACGACTCACCTGCTGCATTGTTTACCTGTGCAGAAGTGGACGGTAACTAATACAGGCATTTGATATACTGACTCATCGTATCATTCCACATTACAATTTTCCTCATTGAACACCCTCTCAATTTCACTATTTCAAAACGAACAACCTGAATCAAATTGTACCTACCTCTGCTTTATTCATTGAAAAATCCAGACTTACTCTTACTCACTAATTGTTACTTTATTCTCTATCGACTCACCACGTCCCTGATTCACGAGTAACGGTGGACAGGACACAGAAACACAGGTACAGCCTCTCCCAGCGGTACCAGAGGCATGAGTGACCGCGCCTCACCACCCCACATTGTTTAGCCAACCGTGAGCCTTACTTTGAAACCCTGCCCGCTTCTACACTACATTCAAAAGCCTCTAGTTGACTTTGTACACGTTTTCAATGGTGTTCTTTATGACTCCAGTGACAGATTAATAAGATTTCTACATTATTAAGTGGAGAAATACTATGAGAACCTGACTAATCATGTTTGTGGGCTTAGAAAGGAGTCGTGGTGAGAAAGCGAAGGGTTTCAGGATACGGTCTCGGAGCTGACGTGTATAAAGAACATCATGAAAAGTCTTGATGAATAATAAATAAGTGTGTTTCATCGTTTGTCATTTGCTGATCCTTGGGTAGCTTTGGGTTTGAGTATAGCATGAAGGAGGGGGGGCTGTATACTCTCTCTCTCTCTCTCTCTCTCTCTCTGGTAGTTGAATTTTTATGGGCTATTTTGATGCACGTTAACAGACAATTCATATATTAAAAAAGAAAGGAAGAAGATAAAAAAAGAGACTTGGCAACTCTAACACATTGTCCATATTTTACATTATATCTTTTTTTTACCCAAGCCTCAAATTATCCATGTAATATAACCACAACAACCTTTGCGCCATTTGATCGTCAGTTTTCTACACGTGACACATATTATTCAAGCCTACTTCTTTCATTTTAGAGTTAACTGCATGCTAACGTGTCGCCTTGAGGTTTGTACAGTGAAAACCATGCCTGTAACTATAGCATCAGTGGGTGAAGAAAACTATGATAACTACTTGATTACTTAATGGATCAGTAGTTAACAGCCTCGCCTTTATAACTTTTTTCCGTTTTTTTTTTTATATTTTACTAGCTTATGTTTGTCTTTTTACTAGACTAACTGTTTACTCATTTATTCACTTGTACTCAAATGTGTTATTCATTTACTTTTTTTTTTCTATAAGCTCGAGTCAGGAGTGCCAACCTTTCCAGCATCCTAATGCATTTTTCTTTCATCAACTTTTACGTAGCCTAATTCAAAGCGACTCTCTATACAATGATATATTTTCTGCTTATTTTTTTTTCAATTTCACTTACTTTCATTTGTATAAAAGTAATCTCGATATTTTGAAAATTCGACTCCTCATCACACGTCTGGCAGACACATCAAGACTTACCTCAAAACTAAAACTCAAATGAATAGCGTACAGTTCAAATTGCTAAGAAAACACATACCTAGTGAGTTTTCAGAGAATATTCCACAGTTTAACCTGTCCTTTAATGAACAGAAGAATTCGTCACAATCGAATAAGTAGAAATCATGAAATAGTTTTTCCGGAGGATGCTCAGGACCAAACTCTAGTAACCTCCACTCCATCTCCAGAATCGCGTATTGAGGTTGGTTTCATAAGTTCCATGGAAATATATAGTTTTTTCCCCTCGTTGATTTGTTACTGCGCTGTACTAGGAAGAGGTGAGTAATGGAGGAGTGAGGCGTTAGGCAAGCCCATTCAGTGTCAGGTTTATGGTAGAAGATACAGCTTGGTAAGTGCGTTAGATGTTAGTGACACTCATAACTACGGCTTGCTTTACCGCATGGAGGTATTCATGTGTTCTTGTTTTACTCTTGTCAGTTTGTAAAGAGAAATATGTAGAGAATGTAACTTTACTAGGCTTACTGGGCAGTTGGACAAATGTATTCACGCTCTGTTTGCTAAGATACGTAAAGGAGAAGAGATAATAAGTACGGTCAAATGATATAATGGCTCGTTCGAAGCTCATAACCCGCCGCAGAGTAACCGCTGAATGATTACTGTTAAATAAAGTGTTGATGCTCTTTCTTTTAGCATCGCATTACTTAAGAGAAGACGACAAGATAAATAAGCTTGATTAGATTAGGTAATTGCTCGTATGAAGCTCGTAACCCGCCTACTGAGTTTTGAATGATAACGTAAAGTGTTGATTCTCTTCATCAATCTGCCATACGTAAGGGAGGAAGATAAGATAAATGAAGTTCGGTAAATTGAGGCAGGCTAATTACTCGTTCATGATTACCGGTAAGTAAAGTGTTGATTTCATTTTTTTTTTTTATTACAACTATACATAGAGAAGAGAGATGGTTTAAATGAGATAATTGATGGCTTGCAGCTCGTAACGCGACAACTGAACGCCGATTGATTACCGTGTAGCAAAGAGTAAAATATTAACAAAGGCACGCCACTGTAATCACTGTGTTCGAGTCGTTCCCCACAAGTAACTTTTTTATTTGGTGGGAAAGCGGGGTTTTTTGGATTGGGAAAGTTAAGGTATGGTCAAATGTCACCTCTTACAACGAAAAATGAGTGCGAGTTATTGCTGATGTTATGATGACCCCAGAAATTGGTAGTATATATCTTTAGAGACAGTAATCTAATCTACCATTACCTAACCTAACGTGAAACCGAGTGCGAGGTAGCTATAGGGGAATACAAGTTGAGACATTTTCTACCCACTCTCTTCACACATTTGTCGGAAAATAGTGATAATTATTCTTTTCATTAATCTGCAGTATGTTGAAAGGTATATACGAGACACCGAAAGAGAACAGACCAGTGACAAAGGAGAGAAAGGAACCCCAAACAATTGCTGTACATTCACACAGTTATATTAGTTTCCTACGCATCGAAATAGTTATCAGAGAGCGTTGACGGCTACTACAAACTGCAATCGTATACTTTTTCTATGATAGTTTCTTATGCCTTTTGAATTAACGGTGTAGTTCTCTCGTAAACCACCATATTTTTCTTGTCATGCTTCCGTTGGTAAATCCACAAACACCAGTGATCCAGGCGGGGAACACTGTCATTGCTTGTAACATTAATAACACCGGAAACTCAAGGTCTGGGATTGGTTGAAGTGACGAAGTAGTGAGAAGAAATGGACGACTTTGCAGAGAGATAGAGAGAGGGAGAGGTGTGAGGGCGAGGGATTGATCAAGGACTATAAATTCTGAAAAAAAAAGGGAAGAAATGTAACTGTTTTTCGTTTTAAGATGTAGAAAATAAGCAAATATTCTCTCTCTCTCTCTCTCTCTCTCTCTCTCTCTCTCTCTCTCTCTCTCTCTCTCTCTCTCTCTCTCTCTGGAACTGTCAGCATGCAAAATAAGAAAATGAAAAACAATAAAACGAGACTAAAATGGATTCCCCAACTGAATGGACCGCAGGTAGATTCTCTCTCTCTCTCTCTCTCTCTCTCTCTCTCTCTCTCTCTCTCTCTCTCTCTCTCTCTCTCTCTCTCTCTCTCTCTCTCTCTCTCTCTCTCTCTCAGTAGTGGATCATGAAATGAAGTGTTTCTTTTGTTGTTTTTCAGAGCAGGGGGTGTTGTAAGCAGCGCGCCACACAGCCCAGCGCGGTAATCGGCTCAGCGCGGCGGTGGTGGGGGTACAGAAGCTACCCGTCCAAGGTACAGTGCTGGTGTAGTGTATAGTGAGTGTATTTTATGTATGCTAGGGTTTATAGTGCGTGTATTGTGTAGCGTCGCGTTGTCCACTGGATTTGATAATATTGGTTTTTTTTTTATGTTTTCAGAGAGAGAGAGAGAGGGTTGGTGGGTGGGTGCATGTTGTGTAATCTTTCTGCGAATGGAAAATAGTTTGGTCAGAGCGCGTATGGGTGATAGTTTTAATACTCTAGTTGCTTTCTAATGCCAATTGTAGGACAGGAAGTAACAGGGAAAAAAGTAATATGAAAATAGTAATGGAAAAAAAAGGAAACCAGAAAATAACAAATGAGTAACAAAATATTAAATGCTCTTGTTTCCATTTTGAACCTAACCTAACCTAATTCAACCTAACCTACCCAAATACTTTTTCTTCTTAAATAAAATTACGGTTACTTTTTTTCATATATTTTTATCTAGCAATTCTTTCCGTCACTTTTTACCCAATTTCCTTCTGAGCCTCTTTGATACCGAGTCTAATTTACTAAAAGTCGATTTTGTGTAAAGTCAGTCCGAAATACCTTCCTTTATTATATTTCCTTCGTGTTTGCATTTTTTCCTTTTGATAATCGATTCAACATATCATTGCAATAGGTGCGACTCAATAGTGGTGTTCTGGTGTCTGTTGAGTATGGTAAGATGGTAATATAGCAGGCAGAATAATTGAGAGAACGAGCACATTATAAAGGATAAACGTGTTTCTGGCCTTTCTTCTTTGCTGTTACTGTAGATAGTTACGTTATTAGGAAGCAAGAAAAGAACAGGCAGATTTACTTTGCGATAAAGAGGACAGTTACGGCGCAGGGAGGATAGTAATATAAAAAAATAAAAACCTTGCCACTATTAATAATGACAATAATGTTACAAGGAAGGTGACATTAGAAAGGAAGAGAAGAATAGCTGGATTTACGTTACAATAAAGGGGACAGTTAGGTTGAAAAGAGGAAGATAGCAACATGAAAAGACCGAAATATTGCTACTAAAAATTGTTATTAGAAAGGAAGGAAAGAAAAGGTAGATTTACGTTACAATAAAGGGGACAATTAGGTTACAAAAAAGAGAACAGTGACATTAGAAACACTAGAAACTATTACGTTATTAGAAAGGAAGAAAAGAACAACTAGATTTACGTTACAAAAACATTAGAAACACTAGAAACTGTTACGTTTTTAGAAAGGAAGAAAAGAACAACTGGATTTATGTTACAGAGAAGAGGAACACCTAAAATTTACATTACAAGAAAGAGAACAGGTAGGTTACAAAGAGAACGATAGTAACATTAAACGATCAAAACCAGGATCGCGGGGAATTGCGTGGCAGCGGCGGACTAGACGTAAACAAAGAGAGCCGGGAGTGAAATTGCTAAGAGCCGCGATACATAAGTCAAAACAGAGCCACACTGAGCCAACGACCCGCCAGCGAACTATTTCCATGCACGTGTGGCTCCAGAAAGGATATCCATGTGTGAGATTGTACGAGAACATTGCGTGGAGAAAATTGCCGCGAGAAACTAAGGCAGGGATGTTGCGTGAGGCACATTATTGCTAAAAAAAAAACCTGGAAGATGCGTCTGTTTAGCCTTGAAATCATGTAATGGCTTCCTCGGGGTTGGTCTTGAGGTTACGAACGCGAGGTAACCTTTGAAATATTGGCTTTATAACTGACGAGTGGATGAATTCGCAGTAAATTTGTACATAAATTAATAAAGAAATTGATAAATAGTTAGCTTTTCTATTACACTGAAGTTTGTCTTGAGATTACGAGCACGAAGTAAGCTTTAGAATATTTGCTTCATAACTGACGAGTAGCTTAGGGAAATAATAAGTACATTAGGTAGATTTGCCAGGGATTTGTACATAGATTAATAAGTAAATAGGTAAACAGTTAGTTCTTTATTGCATTAAGGTTCTTGACGTAACGAACACGAGGTAAACTTTGAGATATTTGTTCTATAATCATACGTAGCTTAGGGAAATAAAAAGTACGTTAAATAGATTCGCAATAAATTCGTACATAGATTAATAAGTAAATAAATGAATTGTTAGCTTTTCTATGACATTAAATCAGATAAGAAAAAAAATTTGAATGAATAATTTTCAGTCTTCCTTTGTTTAACTAACGAAAAGCTTTGGGAAATGAAAGTACATCAAATAAATTCACAATAAATAGATAAATAGTTGGCGTTTCTATGACATTAAATCAGATACGATAAAAGATAAGATAAATAAATGCATCATAGTTTTCAGTTTTCCTTCGTTTCAAAGCAATACATGAATACACAATTATTTTTTGTCTTCCTTCATATAAAAACTCTCTTAATTTGTAGCATAGTCTTCATAAATCCATACGATTATTCATGCCTTTTCCCTTTATGCCTCGGTGCAGTGTTGCCAATTCAGTGTAATCCCGTTTCAAGCAATATTCACACGATGCTTTAGTCAACCATAGTTTACTTGAACCATAGAAAACGGGCTTGTGCTCTAATTATCTAATATGTACGTACATTTTTATTTTCTCTCATGTTGAGGTATCTTTGTGTAATTAGTGTTATATAAACAAGTGGCTCTCTCTCTCTCTCTCTCTCTCTCTCTCTCTCTCTCTCTCTCTCTCTCTCTCTCTCTCTCTCTCTCTGGTGTTTTATTGAGCGTTTGTGTTTAGCTCAGTGGGTCGTAAGCTGCCTGCAAGTGCTTGACCTTATTTATTTAGCACTCTGCCAGACTGAATTTGGAAGTCACTCTCTCGAAACATTGGGAAATTTACAGGAAACTTCCCCCAGTGCTGCCAACCCTGCCGAGACTTGGTGTGGTTCAGTGTTTGCTTAGAGTTGAAAAAAAAGAAAATAAATTGGTTAAATAAGTAATAATGCTAATGAATGAACAAATAACTAATAGAAGAAGTAAAGAAACAAGGGAATATACACAGACACTTAATGCAGGTACGTCAGTTGTCCTTAATATGCACGAGTCACACACACACAATTATGAAAACGATAGAAACAATTGTGAAAACGTACGGTCGCAGAATTATGATGAGCGATATTGGGTTTGTGTACATTTGCTGTCCCCTTCAATTCGACTCCCGATTGTGTGTTGTTGATTTTTTCTCCATGAGAGGCGCCTTTTTGAAGCGATCGGGGCTGTGTTTGATCGCTGATAACCAAGTAATGTTGTTGCAGCGCAGGAGGAAGGAGCAAGTTTGTGAGTTATTGGTCTAGTTAACTCAATTTACTACCTGCCTGCAATCTGAATCACCCATCATTTGTTGACTTTTATATCTAATCTGTTAACTTTTTATCTAATCGTTTATCAGTATTCTTCATTCCCTTGTTTTGCATGAAGGGAGACTGGCCTAGGGCAACAAAAAATGGCAAAAAAAGGCCCAATGGATTACCAGTTCCCTTAGTCATTGAATTGAGTTATCCAAACCTCCCTCTTAAAAGTAATCAAGTCGTAGGAAGATGGATTTACAGAAGCAAGCAGGGAGTTCCAGAGTTTACCTTTTATTATTTGGGTTTTTTGTTAGTTTTTTTCTGTTGTTTTATTAGATTGATTGGTGTTTTAATTAAGCGTTTGCAGTCATAGTCTTGTTTTTCATTTATTCGTGTCAATGATTTCAAAGCGGTTGTGAGGATGGTAAGAACCTTTATGGCAGTGTTTGTTTTTAGGGGAAGTGAAAACATGATGTTCTTCTTACACATAGAACGAGAGCAAGGACAGTAACCGTTTGCTCACTCTGTAGATATTGGTAATTATTTTTTCTGAATGTTTCGTCATTCTTCATACCTTTCATGGTGAGTAATTTATTTCTCTATTTATTTTATTCTGGAACTCTCTACCCGCTTCTGTATTTCCACCTTCTTATGACCTGAACGTATTTAAGGGGGAGGTTTCATGACATTTATTTCTTTTGGCTAACTCTCGGATCTGCATGGAGACTGGCAACTAAGTGGGCCTTTTTTGTTTAACTTACCTGTTGCCCTTCGCCAGTTTCCCTCTTACATAAATACATGCAAGGGGGGAACCGGCCAAGGGGAACAGAAACGAGTAAGCGAATAGGTGTATTAGCATAGACATATTTACCAAGGAGTCATGGTAGTAGACAGTAACACCAGGCTATTTGACCAGTGTGTGTGTGTGTGTGTGTGTGTGTGTGTGTGTGTGTGTGTGTGTTTGCAATGTAGTGAAGTCATCGTGGCATAAAACTCACATGTCCAGCCCACCCACCTGTGTCCCCGTGCGCCTGACACACACCTGGACACAAATTAAACCCCGGGGACGTACCTCCACTTACCTGTGTGTGTGTGTGTGTGTGTGTGTGTGTGTGTGTGTGTGTGTGTGTGTGTGTGTGTGTGTGTGTGTGTGTGTGTGTGTGTGTGTGGGGGGTGGGTGGGTGGGTGGGGTGGGGTCCTGAGGGGATTGTACCAGGTGTAGATTCTCTTTTTTTTTTTTTTTTTTTTTTTTTTATTTAAACTAGGCTACATGTGTTGTACATACCAGAGGTCTGAGACTATGGTATAGTTCAGGCCTATCTTGGCAACAAAAAGAAATACACAATATTTACAGAAGTGAGACAAATTGATAATTTATTAATAGTATATAATTACTCTCTCTCTCTCTCTCTCTCTCTCTCTCTCTCTCTCTCTCTCTCTCTCTCTCTCTCTCTCGTTTTAATGAATATAGACTTATTTTGCTTTATACTTTTTCTTTCTTAAGCTTCAAAGAGTGTATTAGCATATTTACTGTGTCTTCTCCTCCTCCTCCTCCTCCTCCTCCTCCTCCTCCTCCTCCTCCTCCTCCTCCTCCTCCTCCTCCTCCTCCTCCTCCTCCTCCGTCATTTGAAGGTACCTTGGGGAAACTTTAATATCCTCACGAAAGGTTTTATGAGTGCGCGAGAATTTCCATGAGATGAAAAGACGGATTCAGAATAATAATAATCTACATAAGTGTGTGTGTGTGTGTGTGTGTGTGTGTGTGTGTGTGTGTGTGTGTGTGTGTGTGTGTTTACGTTAAGGCCTATAGCGCCTGTAGACACACTTGAAGAGTGTATGGGAAGCGCTGTTCAGCTTCCGCCCATTAGTGGCGCAGGCAATTTTATTTATAGTGGTACCCATATTAGGGCCCATATCACCCCATATCTATTATAGGTGTAACCACCTATAATAGAACCTGGCTATCATGGTGACATGTAGGTAACTTTGAACCACTCGACAAATGGCAAAGTGTTTAAGGCTGTACGTGGTGGGATTCGAACCTACGCGTGGACGTCTGCCCAATCCCACGCTCACCACCTTATCCACTACGCCTTACCTGTGTGTGTGTGTGTGTGTGTGTGTGTGTGTGTGTGTGTGTGGGTGGGTGTGTGTGTGTGTGTGTGTGTGTGTTTGAAGAGACTATCAAATTTAATAGCCGTTTTTATGAGCCGTGTCTGTGAAAAATGTATTAGAAAAACAATCAGGGTCTCATTTCAGATGCTTAGGGACTGCAAACTCTTAAAGGACCTGCACGGGTACTGGCATCTAAGTGGGTGTATGTTTTAAGACATTTGAGTTGTCCTTGGCCATATTTCCCCTCTTAGGTTGACAAATTAGCCATGTTTAGTCTCTCCTGTGTATGAAAATGAAAAACAAAACAGGCTGCTCTTTGCTTTCCATCCCTTGCAAGAGTAGGCAGGGTTATCAGCGCTATACTCCGAGAATTAACGAGTCAGCCCTTAAAAGTCTCTAGCTCTTCGTTTTCTTTTATAGTCCTCCTGCTGCTGCTTCATGACCTCCCCCATTTTCCTTGGAGTCTTGTCTTGTGTTGACGTTTCTTGGTTTATGGTTTCCTGGTTTCTCGTGTACGGCTTTATTCATTTATTTTTCGTTTGTTTTTGTTTTTAAGCTCGTTTTCAGATTTTTTCAGTTGAGTTTTTATTTTATTTTTTTTTTCTGTATTTTTCTTTTCTTTCTTATTTTGTTTATTTCCTCTCTCACTTTATTCGTTCGTGCTCTCTTTCGACTTTCTTCTATTTTGTTTTCCCTTTCTTTCCTTCGTTTCGTTTCCTTTTTTTTTTTATCTTTCCTCCATCGTTACCTCCAGCAATCTCTCTCTCTCTCTCTCTCTCTCTCTCTCTCTCTCTCTCTCTCTCTCTCTCTCTCTCTCTCTCTCTCTCTCTCTCTCTCTCTCTCTCTCTCTCTCTCTCTACACACATTTTCTTTTCTTATTTTTTCTCCTCTTTCGTTATCTTCTTTTTCTCATGCACTTTTATACCTCAATTTGCTCCTCCTCCTC
>NC_059282.1:12481055-12506055 GCF_017591435.1 Portunus trituberculatus
ACCACTCAGAGAAAGAGGGGAAAAAGGAGAAAAGGGGAACACAAAACCAACTTTCCCAGCGTAACTTTAGCATCAGTAACTCGAGCGGTACAATAAAAAGAATTAGAAGAAAAATCCCTTTGTTATTTCCTTTCATTTCTGTTACGTCACGCAATGTTACACGCGCGCCCGAGGTTCAAGTGGAGTTTGGGACAGTTATTTTTATTCCTTTTTTTTTTATTAGTTTATTTATTTATCCAATTATTTGTTTAGTCTGCCCATTTCTGTTCCGCGTTTTCTTTTTTTTTTTTTTTTTTTTTTTTTTTTTTTTTTTTTTCGGTGCGTGTCAGTTGGAGTAGAGCAGGTTGTATTGATGTTTGGACCCTGGCGTGGTGGTGTAAGTGTGTTATGGGGAGAGGGAGAGAGAGACAGACAGACAGACAGACAGAGAGAGAGAGAGAGAGAGAGAGAGAGGAGGGTGGGACGACACGGACACGGAGGGAGCCCGATAAAGCAACAATAGCAATGTGAAGGGAACATGATGGCGGTAAACATGCCGAGGATAAAGATAGAATTCACTGGTAACAACAATACCAAGAGAATAATGGGACGATGCAGTGAGGAGGACTGGAATACTTCGAGAAAAACTAGTGGTGATTATTGTTATGGTAATGATAGTAACAAAAACGAAGAGAATGGAAGATGAAGACACATTGACATAGATATAGCAATGAACAGGACAGCAAAATTGATGGTTAAATATAAGAAGTTTTGGAATGACTAGTTGAAATACAAACCATGACTCACACTATCACATTGACACCCGTATTCAGAAACGCCTTACCCTCTTACCACGGTGGTTCTCCAAGGCCACAGAGACAACTAACGGGTTTTCAAGACAGTTTCTCCTTTTAATACACTAGAAATCTTACCGATCTATCACAGAAACATAAAAATAGTCTTAAAAACGCTTTATTCTTTCACTACATTTTCCAAGATCACAGAGACAGCTAGACGGGTTTTCAAGACAGTTTCTCCTTTTGATAAACTAAAAATCTTGCCAATCTATCATCAGCACCATAAAAATACTCTTAAAAACACGAGTATCTTTAATTGGAGCCTTTGGAAAGCAGTGATGGTGAGAGAGCATAGGCCTGACACGAGCTCTGCACTGACTCACTGCCACTCCCTCACCAAATAACACAGATGGTAACTAGAAAGACAGCCCAAATATCAGATGAAAATTATGAAAGTGAAAATTCTCAGCTTCTTTTTAATAAAGGTCCGAATGTGTACAAAAAATAAGATTGGAATGATCGAATGTTACAGATGAATGAATAATGAAAAGAAAGAAAAGTGGAAAGATTGAAATGGTCAAATATTACAGGTGAATGAATAATGAAAAGAAGAGTGGAATAATAACGCTTACATTTCACAAAGCTCGTTCACTTTCACCCACCTTGACAATTTTTTGGGCTGATATTCTGAAACACTCCCTCGCCGCACCTGCACTCTTTTCAAAGGGCTCTAGTTGAAGTGTCACTGGTTTTTAAGGATGTTTCTGTAGTTCTAGTGACATGTTAACAAGTTTTCTGTACTATCAACAGGAAAAATACTCTTTACAACTAAGCTAATAAACTGTATAGGAAGTGACACTGGTTTTTAAGGATGTTTATGTAGTTCTAGTGACATGTTAACAAGTTTTCTGTACTATCAACAGGAAAAATACTCTTTACAACTAAGCTAATAAACTCTATGGTCTTTGAAAATGGTCGTGGTGAGAGAGGCAAGCGTTTCTGAATTATACCACTTTATCTTCACCAATCTCTTCCTCATATTCCACGTTGTCGCTGGAATGACTTTTCTTGACATCCACTCCCCTCTTCACCGCCTTGTCCACCGTGCAGGCAGTACAAATGTCCAGCAGTAGAGAGGCTCGTCAATACTCCCTCATCTCCCTCGTTATGGCTCTGTGTTCTTTATGACATTACCACGCCTCGCAGCGTCACTCGCCCGCCTCATCATCGTCATTTGCATGCTGTTCACGTTCGTTTTTACCGCTACTAGACCATTGGTGTGGCTTTGTCTCTCTCTCTCTCTCTCTCTCTCTCTCTCTCTCTCTCTCTCTCTCTCTCTCTCTCTCTCTCTCTCTCTCTCTCTCTTTCTCTCTCTCTCTCTCTCTCTCTCTCTCTCTCTTTCTCTCTCTCTCTCTCTCTCTCTCTCTCTCTCTCTCTCTCTCTCTCTCTCTCTCTCTCTCTCTCTCTCTCTCTCTCTCTCTCTCTCTCTCTCTCTCTCTCTCTCTCTCTCTCTCTCTCTCTCTCTCTCTCTCTCTCTCTCTCTCTCTCTCTCTCTCTCTCTCTCTCTCTCTCTCTCTCTCTCTCTCTCTCTCTCTCTCTCTCTCTCTCTCTCTCTCTCTCTCTCTCTCTCTCTCTCTCTCTCTCTCTCTCTCTCCCGGTCTGTTATTATGGGAATTGTTTATATATGGTAATGAGTTTGTATTTCTGTGTGTACCTACTATCTGTCTGTCTGTCTGTCTGTCTTCCTTCCCATGTGTTTCTCTATCCATAATTCATTTGCATATATCTCCATCTGTCTCTCTTTCTCTGCACTTTATTTTTACGATTTAATTAAATTTGAGTTCATTAGTAAATTCACTCGGCTTAACGATCTTGCTGGTGTCGGTGAATCTTTAGACGTAAGTAAAGTGTTCTCATTTTTTCATTTTTTGCATAGGATCGCTCGCACCCTTTTTATCATATTCAACTGCATGGTTTTTTTTTTTTTTTCGTCTCTCTCTCTCTCTCTCTCTCTCTCTCTCTCTCTCTCTCTCTCTCTCTCTCTCTCTCTCTCTCTCTCTCTCTCTCTCTCTCTCTCTCTCTCTCTCTCTCTCTCTCTCTCTCTCTCTCTGATTACACTGCGCACTTAGCTTAATATCGTTTTTCTTTTCTGTGTTAGAGTGGAAATCTGGCCAAGGGAAACAAAAATCATTAAGCAAAAAGATCCACTTAGATGCCAGTTCTCCAGCAGGTCCGAGAGAGTTAGCCAAAGGAATGGGATAAATGTCTTGAAACCTCCCTCTTCAATGAGTTCAGGTCATTGGTAGGTGGAAATACAGCAGCAGGCAGGGAGTTCCAGAGTTTTATATAGATGACATGCACACCACTGGTCTTCTCAAATTATTTATCTATTTGTATTTTATCTTTCTATTCCTATTTATATTTGTATCTATTTCTTTCGTTATTTTTTTATTCTTTTATGTAAGAGGGTAAACTGGCCAAGGGCAACAAAAATTAAAAATGGCGTGATTATTTGCCAATTTTCTTGCAGATTAAAGAGTCAGACCAAATTTAAGAGCCTGCTCCATAACTGTATATTCTCATGGTGTCTATAAATAACTTATCAATTACGAAATGGAGGCGTGAATCGTCTATATATGTGATTAGATTCCATTAATAGATCTTCATTTCATAGAATCCTTAAATTGGATCCTTTTTTGATGATTCCTTTCAAGTAACACAAGAAACATCAGAATTATGAAATGGAGGCTTGAACCGTCAATACACGCGATTAGATCCCCTATTCATTTCTTTATAGAATTCGTTAAGCTTGATCCCTTTGTCGTTTATGATTGACTAAGGCGAAGAAAAATAAAAGGAATATGAGACAAGAATTGAAGGAAAGAAATGAAGGAATAAGAAGGAAAATGGTGATATATTGAGAGAGGAAGAGAAGGATAAGGAGTATGAGATGAAAGAATTAGAGGGATGAAATGAGAAAATTAGAAAGAAAAGAAAATAGGAAGGAAGAATGAAAATACGAGAGAAGCGACTGAAAAAAAAAATGAATGGATATGAGAAAGGAATAGAAGGAAGAAAACGGTGATAGATTGAGGAAGGAAGAGAAGAAGGAGTACGAGGCAACAAGAATAGAAGAAAGAAATGACGAAATAAGGAAGAAAGACAGAAAAAAAGAAACGATTAAAAACACAAGAGAAAAAAGATAAATGAAATAAAAAAAATGATAGTGAACAATGAGAAGAAGAAGTATGAGGAAACAAGAAGAAAACGAAGAAATGACGAAATGAGGAAGAAAGACAAACACAGAAACGATTAATAAAAAAAAAAACACAAGAAAAACCACAGAAAAAAAAACGACAAATGAAATAAAAAGAAGAACTATAATGAACAAAAAAATGTATCGATCAAAATAAAACATCCACATTCCACCCATCATGCATCACGGCAGAAATATGAGTACAATGTTGGTAATGCAGCGGCGCAGTGCTTCCCCCATCACTCTCAGACTAAAAGGTTCCTCTCGTTGCCTTTCACCAGGAGTGCTGTAAAGTGTAGTAATGAGAGAGCCCTTGTCTCCATCATTCTGCCTGTGTGTCTTTGTCTCTCTGTGTGTGTTTAGATGGTTGGGCTCACTGGTTCACTGGCTGACTGGGTGCTTGGTTGTCTGGTAACTTGACTGCGTGACTGTTTACTTGGTTAGTGGGCTGACTGGCTGCTAGAGGTGCTAAATGGCTGGCTGACTGTCTGACTGTCTTAGTTGAATGGTTGAATGAGTGACTGATTATTTGCTTGGTTATTGGATGGAGTGACTGACTGACTGACTGACTGACTGACTGACCGACCGACCGACTGATTTGGTTGATTAATAGGCTGAGTGACTGACTGACTGACTGACTGACTGACTGACTGACTGACTGACTGACTGTCTGACTGACTGACTGATTTGGTTGATTAATAGGCTGAGTGACTGACTGATTAAATGACTGACTGTCCGACTGACTGACTGACTGACTAATTTGGTTGATTAATAGGCTGACTGACTGACTGACTGCTGACTGATTTGGTTGATTAATAGGCTGAATGAGTGAGTGAGTGACTGACTGACTGACTGACTGACTGATTGACTGGAGCACTTGGTAAATGGCTGACTAATTGACTAAGTGTTCAGTTTTGTTGCTTGATTGGTTCTCTGGTTGGTGGATTTGGTAAATGGTTGAAAGACTGACCAGGTGTTTGGTTTGTTGCCTCACTCACTGACTGTCTGGCTAGCTGAGTGACTCGCTGCCAAACAGACAGCTTCATTAACTTGCTGATTGGTGCCGGGCAAGCTCAGTGACGCATCACAAACACACACACACACACACACACACGCACACGCACACGCACACACATCCTCGTAAACTTTTCAGGGACAGATCGAAACACACAAGGTCGCCATTAATTAACAGTTTTCGCCTCCCATTCAGCAATATCAATAAATGGATTGGATGAGACTTCAGTGAACGTAAATGTTGTCATGTTTTTACTTCTCTCTTTTCATTGGTCAAGGGGTGATGCATACGCTAAAATACGTACATGCATTTTCGTCACAAATAGTGTTTTCCGATTCCCGCGTCAAAAAATCAACCGACACTTTGGCAACATCCAGGTAGAAAAGTTTTGTCTTCTGATTAATTTAAGTAACAGGATGACTGCGGGATGTAACCTAACTTAACCTCATCCAATCTGTTATAACTTCTAACGTAATTCAACAATCCTAGCTTAACATAATCTAACCTCAGTCATATTTTACTCTTCATTCTTCACTAGTTAAGTAAAAGGATGACTGATTCAACCTAACTTAACCACACCTCACCTCACCTCACCTCACCACGATATGAAATTGATTATACCTTTTCATTTGTACTGTAAATTAGATGGACAGTTTTTTTTTTAACCCACTGAAATAACAGCAAGTAATAAAACAACACAATAAACTACTTTCCCCACTAAAAACACGAGGAGAATTGTAGAATGGAAGGCACAATGACTGACTTTGACTCCTAAGGCCAAGAATACGAGAAGCAGTTGGTGTAACATTGCATAGAGGAAGACACAGGCGAGAAGAATTATAGAACAGAAAACACAATGACTTTTTGACTCGAGGATAAATATTCGAGAAATAACTAGTGTAACATTGTATAGAGGAAAACGTAATGACTTTTTTTACTGCCAAGGACAAATATACATGAAAAAATGGTGTAATATTGCATAGAGGAAGATACCAACGAGAGGAATTATAGAACAGAGAACACAATGGCTATTTTGGGCTCAGAGATAAATACACGATAAATAAATAGAGGATAGAGGAAAACATAATGACTTTTTTTTACTGCTAAGGACAAATATATGAGGAATAACTAGTGTAATAATGCATAGAGGGAAATACAAACGAGAAGAATTATACAACAGAAAACACAGCGATTATTTTTGACTCAGGGATAAATATAGGAGAAATAAATGCATAGAGAAAGATACTGTGGCTATTTCTTTACTGCTAAGGACAAATATACGAGGAACAAAAGGGTGTAATATTGCATAGAGGAAGATATAAGCGATTTCCCAGCCACCCATGAAACAGCTAGCGGTGCATTGTGGGTGTGGCACTGGTCCCTGTGTCCAAGACTGTGGAATGTTAGCATAGTGGTATCAAAGCTTTCAGGAAATTACGTGCACTGGGGAATGTATTATTAAAACAGAATAGTACACACACACACACACACACACACACACACACACACACACACACACACACACACACACACACACACACACACACACACACACACACACACACACACACACACACACATACAATTTGCTTTCATTTCTCTACGAGTTTTGATCATTTGTTTTATGTGGCTTCTTGAGAGAGAGAGAGAGAGAGAGAGAGAGAGAGTATAAACGTAACAATCAAGGGCAATCCAACTGCTTTTCCGATGCCATATAAACTCTCTCTCTCTCTCTCTCTCTCTCTCTCTCTCTCTCTCTCTCTCTCTCTCTCTCTCTCTCTCTCTCTCTCGCCATTGGTAGATTTGTGTAAGTCTTGTGATTAGCCAAAGAATTGTTGTTGTTGCTGTTGTTGTTGTTGTTGTTATTGTTGTTGTTGTTGTTGTTGTTGTTGTTGTTGTACATTTTTTGTTACATTTATTTCCATTTTTTTTCTTTTCTTTTTTTATTCATTCCATCTTCAATTTTCTTTCATCGTTTAATCTTTGCTCATCAGAAATTGTTAAACTTTTCTTCTTCTTAATCCTGGAAACGACATAATCACTCTCATTACACACACACACACTCTCTCTCTCTCTCTCTCTCTCTCTCTCTCTCTCTCTCTCTCTCTCTCTCTCATTTTTCTTTTCGCTACTTTTACATTCATTTCCTCTCTTCCCTCATTCCTTTTGTCATGTTCGGTAAAAAGTTTGTAATCCCGGAAAGTCTTACCAAGTTTGCGTCCGTCTTTCCATCATTTACTTGAGGCTGTTGACGTCTTTTCAATCAGGAGGAAGGGAATATGAAGGGCAGGAAAGGGGAGATGTACAGAAGGAGGAGGAGGAGAATAAGGGACTGTGATAGAAGAGGGACAGGGTAAGATAATTTAAAGGCTTTGAGAGGAAAGGTAGAAAAAGAAGGTAATATGAGAAGAAAGAAGAGGAAGGAAGAGGAGAAGAAAGAGGATAGATTTAACTAGCAAATATTAAAAAAAAAAAAAAGGAAAGAGAAATATGGGAAAGCAGGAAGATACTACAATAGAAAGGGAGACAGATGAAGAAAGGAAAGAGGAGGAGAAGAAGAAGAAGAAGGAAGAGGATAAATCAAACTAGCAAATAAGGAAAGAGATAAGAGTAAAAAATAAGAAAAAAAATCGAAGAAACAAAAGATACTGCAATAAAAAGGAAGAAAAGGAAAGAGGAGGAATAGGAGAAGAAAGAAAAGGAATTAAACTACAAATCTTAAGAGAGAGAGAGAGAGAGAGAGAGAGAGAGAGAGAGAGAGAGAGAGAGAGAGAGAGAGAGAAATAAAAGGAAAATCAGGGAAATAGGAAAATATTGCGATGGAAAGGGAGACAGACAAGTGGAAGAGGAAGGAGGAGGAGGAGATGATGGAAAGGTAAGCGGAGGAAGAAGTTGTGGAGGTAATGGCGATAATGGTGAAGGGGTTAGAAGATAAATTAAGTTAATTGATTAATTATTTCTGGCACTCCTGCTGTGTGGCCATGTGACGTTGGTGGAGGAAGAGGTGGTGGTGGTGGTGGTGGTGGTGGTGGTGGTGGTCGTGGAAGAGGAGGAGGAGGAGGAGGAGGAGGTGGTGGTGAAGATGAAAGTGGTTGATTAATTTGTTTAATTAATCTTGGTTGCCTTCCCCTCGTGTACTTCATACCAGTGCTGGTGAAAGAGAGAGAGAGAGAGAGAGAGAGAGAGAGAGAGAGAGAGAGAGAGAGAGATGCAGGAATGAATAAGGAAAGGAGAACAAAATGAAATGGTCAAAATAGAAGAAAGGCAAAGATGAAAGAAAAAAGTAAACTAAGGAAAGGAAAAGGAGAGACGGAGAACAACAATTAAGAACGAAATAAGGGAAGGAAAAATAGGTAAAAAAAAAAGAAAAAGGAAGTAGAGGACAAGCGATAATAGAGGAAAAGAAAAGTTGAAAGATAAATAATTAGATTGTGAAGAAAAAATAAATGCAGAGTGAAAATAACTGAAAAAAAGAAAACATGTGAAGGAAAATGGATAAAAAAAAAGAAAAATAAAACAAACACATCATTAACTTATCCTAAAATATTTATTAATAAGTACACAATAAATTAAACAACCTTAACTAGTAATAATACACATACATCAAAAGAAAACAAAAAAATGAATAAATAGATAAAAAAAAAAAACAAGAATAACAATGGTAACATAAACTGGTGCTGCATTAAATAACAAATACGTGATACTTGAGCGAGATAACCAGCTCACTCTGGGCTGTCACTGTGGGGCAAGAGACCTTGTATCGTTCTGTCTTAGCGATGTTAGGCAATTAAAAGATGGCTGACCGTGGCTTCCTAGATCCGTATGTGGCCCCGCCCCCCCTTCCCTCACCCCTCACTCCGAGAACCCCCCTCCCTCACCCGGGAAGGGGCGGGGCGGGAGGGGGGAGGGTTTGGAGGGCTGAGTCACCGCGCGTCCGTTTCTCTGGTCGGTTTGACTCGCCTGGGTCGTCTGTTTCGGCGCGTGGGTCTCAGACGTGCACTTCTGAGGCCTTGTGCACCTTGAATCAGTCTGGGTTTTTTTTTTTTTTTTTTATTATTTTATCGTATTTTGTAGTTAACTCATCTTTATTCATTTTTTGTTATTTATTTTGAAGATTCTGTAATTTTGTATCCTTGAGGAGGCGAGAGCATCGAGAAACGAAATGGAGTGGCGTGAGATCATTAATTTTGAAACTAGACTATAATTTGGTCTTTCTATGGACAACATGTTTTATTTTCTATTTATTTATATGTGTGATTGTTTTATGATTCAGCCCTCCTCCATTAGTCCAGCAGTACCAATTTGGGTGCAATACGTGGCAGGGAGTGAGGTGAGGCCGTTGTTGGTAACTCTGACGGCGGCGGGAGGCTGACGAGGAGAGGAACAAAGGACCTTCACGGCCACTCCACACTGACGCCTTCACGAAAAAACATAACTGGATTTTTTAGTTCCTTACCCGGCTAACTTGGAAAATTTGGCGCGTTAACAAGGCTGGGTATTGTTTTGTCTTGACTTTTTTGGCGATTTTTGGTTTTATATTCTGGAGAAGCTTTTTTTTTTTATAAATTTGAGTACTGAAATCTTCGCCTTTTTCAGGTTTCTCTTCTATTTTGACAATGAAGAGTTTATTTATTTATTTTTTTTTACTGGAGTATATTTGCAGATATTATTTTCCTCTGACGTGTGGAACTAAACTTTTTTTTTCGTTTTTTTATGCTCTCGTTTTCTATGCTTTCAATAATATTCCAATTTCGCTCCAACACACAAAGGAATTTTTTTTTTTTCTTTTTTTATTTACCGGAAGATACTGAAGATGAAATTTAGTTCCGTGATCTCAATTGACTTCATCGTGAGAGGGCGAGGAGGAGAGGGAAGGGCCCGGGATGACATCGGTAACTTAGAAACGAGAGAACAACAAGGAGTCTCGAAGTCAGTACAGTAGGAAGATGAAAGGTAACCATGGTACACGTGAAGAACCATGGCCAATAACCTGAGAGGACTTGTAAGAGAATAAATTAACCTTAAAAGCATAACAAAATAGTCGGGAAATATAAACAAACCCCACGCAAACTTCAAGGGACATTTTACGCGGGGAATAAGTGGGAGGAGGCTAAGCAAACATTGGCTCCCAGGTCTGAGGAGGTGCAGGGCCTGGGAGGATCAGACGAGATAAGGCACGGGGGACACACTGGCTGCTGGGGGATTGAAATGTTAGGGGACAGAGATTTAGATCCCAGGGGAGGGATTTTGGCGCGTGATAATAGATTCAGAGACGTAAGGGAGGTAATTTAAGGCCTTTGTATAGACTCTGAACCTTTTTGGGGGCGGAAATATTGACTCACTACCTGAATACAAGATTTAGAGGGACCAGAAAGTTGTGAGTTTACTGTGGCTTCTAAACCTTCGTGAACTAAAATAAACAGATTCACTTCTTGGATATAAGGGATAAGGCAGTTCCTGAGTTTTTTTTTTTTTTTATACATTAAAGATTATGAAACCCCTGGAAGTGGAAATTTAAGTGGGAGGAGGAGGACAAGGCACTATTGAGTTCTGGTAAGGGTGCGTTGGGTTGAGGTGGAGACTTAAGAGGTCCTGCTGGCGGTGGTAGCAAGGATGGCCCTCGCTGCGGCCTTGAGTCTCTTGGTGGCGAAGGGCGTGATGCGGTTCAGAGAATTTTCCATAAAGTTGTTGTGACCGCCAGACTTCACGTCCTTGTGTAGCGTGCCCTCCACCTGGAATGAGGACACCGCCGTCAGATCGGTAGTGAGATAGATAGATAAACATAGCTTTTTTATTTTATTTTATTTTTTTTATTAATTGATAGTTTTTATATTTTTTTATTAGTATGTGAAGAAAGTTTTTGTTGTTTAGGTTTTGCGTGACTGAATGGAGAAAGGAAGGAAGGGAGGGATGCATTACTGTTTAAGTTGGTAGATAGACATATAATTTGTCACTAAACCCTTCAGTACTGGGACGCATTTTTACCATGAGTTTTGTGTACGATTAAAATATCTTACTTACATTAGGAACGGTCTATGGAAGTCAGAAGAATAATGGACAAAGTCTTCACTATTTTAATCACCCAAATAAGTTTTTGAACCTGTATAAAACCACCAAATTGTAAACAGAGTGAATATGGAAACGCGTCATGGTATTCAAGGGGTTAATAGATGAAGGAATCTATCGTTGTTAAGGTTGGCAAGGAAGAAGGAAAAGAGCGAGAAGAGTTTGATCACCTAGAAAACTTATCATCACCTTTCTGCATAATATTAAGCTAAATTAAATAAATAAGAAAGGAAAGTGTGGAAGGAAAATACAAGAAAAATGAGGAAATACCATAAAAAAGACATAGATAAATAGATAACCGTTCTCTTCCCTTTAAACCCTTCCCTTCCTATCACCTACCACACCCTCTCTTACTAACCATACTCTACACTCCGCACCAGCGAACCAAAGCAACCCTCACCTCTCACACCACCACCACCACCACCTCAACCTTCCCCAGCCTGTTTCTTACCCTGACGATGCTGGGCTTGGCAATGAAGAACTTCGCCACTCTTGCCTTGCCGTCAGCGGAGACCAAGATGCTCATTTTGCCCTTCAGCTCTGGGGAAGTAGCTCGTGCGGTCCTGGTGACGGAATCCTTGCCGTATCCGAACTGAGGAAAAATATGAGAAAAAGTTAGAGGTGGGGGTGGATGAAGGGTGTGTGTGTGTGTGTAGTCTCTTTACTTCACTTTACTGTGTGTGTGTAAAATGGTGTTAGTTTTCCTTAACGTTGCGTCTTGTCATCGCTCAGGAAATAAGTTGCATTTTTTATTTATCTTTTATTAATAGTGAAGGAAGTTATTTGTTAAGGTTTTTGCATGACTGAGGCAAAGAAGGAAGGGATGCGATAGTTTAACCTCATTTTAAAAGTCTGATCGCCTTGAAAGTGCACTTGTCATCATCTTTTCTGCATGAGAAGAAATAGATGAATGAGTAGAAAAAAGAAAGGTGTGGAAGAAAAGATAAAAGCAAAAAAAAGGAAATATAAAAAGATGCAGTTAATAATATCTGCGTGGAAAGAAGTAAAGTATGAAAGAAAGAGGTAAAAGGAAAGACAAAAGAAAGAGTGGAGGAAATATAGAAAAGACAGTTAATAAATAAACCAACAAAAGAAAGGAAGGCAGCAAAAAGACACCAATTAAACAAGACAGTTATTACACACACTTAACGTAGTAAAGGCAACGGAGGCGAGAAAGCTTAGATAGTTAAGAACATAATCACTGAAGCCTCAAAGGAAATCATTAATTTAGAGCTACTACCTGGTGCCGTCGCCTGGGAAACTAATGCACAAACTAATTATTCTCCCTTTAATCCGTTATCCTTCTAGCATCAAAGGAAGCCGGACAAGATAACAGTCATGATAGCTTGTGTTAAAAGCGTCAGGCACCAATGAACGTAGCCAGGATGCAAATTAAGGTAGAAAATATTTTGTTCGTAAGGTTTTAGAGGGAGTGAAAGTAGCGAAGGAAAGGAGAATAGGGTAGAGGGTAGAAGGGAGTGTTAGGGGAGCAAAGGGGAGAGTAAAGAATAGAGGGGAGGAAGATGAGGGTTGAAAGGAAGTAGTAAGTTGTTGTATGATTCATGAATGTTTTTATATATATATATATATATATATATATATATATATATATATATATATATATATATATATATATATATATATAGTTCAGTGGTGGTGAAGGATCATTATTTGTCTATTGTTTAATATCTACTCAGTCAGTCAGTCATCAGTCATTCTCTCTCTCTCTCTCTCTCTCTCTCTCTCTCTCTCTCTCTCTCTCTCTCTCTCTCTCTCTCTCTCTCTCTCTCTCTCTCTCTCTGAACCACTCAATTAGTCACTAATTCGTTCATTCATTCATTCAATCAATCAGTCTGTCTGTCTGTCTGTCATTCGTTCTCTCATTCAGTCAATCCACCATTCTACCAGTCAATCGCCTGTCACATACACACACAACCAGCCATCCACTCCCCCCCTCACCTTCCTATCGACGCTGAGGTCAACTGGTCCAAGGGCGAACTGAGACCTGATTTCTTTGGCGTCCCTCCTGTTGATCACCTTCACGTCTCCCAAACGGCGCAGAGTAGCGATGCCCACCACGCTAGCGCGGCTTGTGCGGACCTGATGTAGGGTAGGGAGGTGGTCAGGGGTGTTTAGTTGTGTTGGTAGTGTTGGGGAGTATTAAGAGGAGAAATTCGAGTGATAAACGTTAATTGAATAGCCTAAACGTTACTATATATTTGTATCTGTGCGTTTGTGTTTTTCTTACTTTCGGGATGGACTTTGTGGAGCTCTTCTTTCCACTCTTGCTCTTCTTTTGCTTCTTGCTGTTCTTCTTGTTGCCCTTCTTGCTCTTGCGCTTGCTCTTCTTGGCGCCCTTCTTGGTGTTGGGCCTGCTACCGGGTCTGTTCTTGCGAGAGGTCTCCACGGCTTCCTCTGCCTCTCCGACTTCCAAGTTGCGCCCCTCACGTGCAAGTTCACCCTGAAAGAAAACGAAAATGTGTTACAGAAAACGAGTATTTTTAGGGAAGTTACTTTATTTTTGAGATTGTAATGGATTTGTTAGAAGAAATTAAGTGTTTATGTCTGACCAGCTCTTTAAATATGTCTGTGTATAGATTAGCAAGCCTAAAAATAAGAAAAAAAAATTGTATTATATAGTTTCGGAAAAGAACATAAGATTTACCTCCTCCACGTGTTCCTCTTCCTCATGTTCCTCCTCCACCTCTCTCTTCTGCCTCTCCACATGCTCGGCCTCCTCCACCTCTTCCACCTGCTCCACCTCCACCTCAGCAGCCTCATCCATACTCAAGTCCTTAGGGTGACGGGGACTCCTCGAGTTCTTCTCTCCCTTCTTCTTTCCTCCCTTCTTGCCTCCCTTCTTCCCTCCCTTCTTTCTGTAGCCGGGAGAGAATTGGTTGTGGTGGTGATCAAATGTTGCATGATTTTGAATTAGTAAAGAAAATGGATCAATATATACAGTGGAAAGGAGCTCTCTCTCTCTCTCTCTCTCTCTCTCTCTCTCTCTCTCTCTCTCTCTCTCTCTCTCTCTCTCTCTCTCTCTCTCTCTCTCTCTCTCTCTCTCTCTCTCTCTCTCTCTTACCCCTTGCCCTTCTTGTCAGCCTTGCCCTTGTTCTTGTTCTTGTTTCCCTTTTTGCTGTTCTTGGCGCTGCTCTTCTTGGTGGTGAGACTAATGCTCATGGGGTCGTTGCGTGTGCGGGCCTGGGAGTTCATTCGCCTAAACATTGTGTCGACGAAGTTGTTGTAGCGAGAGAGGTCTTCTGACCCTGACTCCTCCTCGTCCTTGCTTCCTATGGTACAGAGGGTGATAATTGCACTTTTAACCCCCTTCAGTGCCATGACGCGTTTCCCTATTCATTGTGCTTATTTTTGGTGATTTTGTGCAGCTTCAGAAACTCGTGTGGGGATTAAAATGGTGAAGACTGTAGCCATTAATCTTATGACCCCCATAGACCTTTTCTAATGTCATTCAATTTGTCTAATCGTACATAAATCTCAAGGTAGAAATGTGTCTCAGTATTGAAGGGGCTAAGAGTGTTGGCTCTCGTGTTTTGCATCTTTGTGAGTCTCAGGTTAGTGTTGTGTGGTGGAATAAAGTTGTGTCTGTTTTTTTCAAAGGTGTTCCTAGTGTTTTGCATAATGGTTTTAGTGTTCTAGGGAAAGTAGTGTTAGATTTCAAGGGTGTTTTGAGGAAGTTTTGTGTCTCAGTTCGTCTCAGGTTAGATAGTGTTGTGTGGTGAAAGAAAGAGGTGTTTTTTCAAGGGTGTTGTTAGTGTGTTGCAGAGTGGTGGTTTTCAGTGTTGTAGTGGAAGTGATCGATTTCAAGGGTGTGTTTTGTGTTTAGTGTTTCATTGAGGTGTAATTAAAGTGTTCTCGTGGCAGTGGTGTGTGTGTGTTTCAAGGGTGTTGTTAGTGTGTTGCAGAGTGGTGGTTTTCAGTGTTGTAGTGGAAGTGATAGAACTGAAGGGTGTCTGTTGTGTTAGTGTTTCGCTGAGGTGTAATTAAAGTGTTCTCGTGGCAGTGGTGTGTGTGTGTTTCAAGGGTGTTTCTCGTGTGTTGCAGAGTGGTGGTTTTCAGTGTTGCAGTGGAAGTGATAGATTTCAAGGGTGTGTTTTGTGGTTAGTGTTTCGTTGAGGTGTAATTAAGGTGTTCCAGTGGCAGTGGTGTTAATTCCCAATGTGTTATTCTGTGGTTACAGTATTTCATGCAACGTTATTTCAGTGTTGTGTCAGATTCCTTCATTCAACAAGCTCCAGTGAAAAGGGTCAGTTTTCAAAGTTTTTTTTTCTCTCTCTTTTATTAATGTATGTTTATTTTAACATCGAATTAGTGTTCTCATGTCAAAAGAATTACAGTTGCCAAGGATGTGTGTTTTTATTTGATTCAAGTGACAGTTTGACAGTTCGAATGATGAGTGTATAGATTTGAAACTAACAAATTATAGTCTTTAAGTTTCAGTGCTGGAAAAAAGAAAAGAAAAAGTTGGTTTGAATGTAAATGAACAGATGTGAAGGTACTAGATAATAACTAAGAAAGGGAAGGATGAGACGAGAATATGAAGATGATGACGATGAAGATAAAGTTTAAGTCAAGGTTAAATTTGAAGCAGGATGAGATTTATACAACACTTGAATAGACGTGTGTTATGAATGTGTGGGATAGCAAGCGAAGATAAAACAGATAAATAAAGACAGTGAAGATGAAACGTGGAGATCAAAGTAAGACAAAATTCAAGTTCTAAAGATAGGATTCACACAAGACTAGACTAGACGAGTGTTAGGAATATGTAGGATGGCTGGCGGAGATAGAACAGGTACGCAGTGATGGAAGTAGGTAACGGGGGAAGCAGGTTTGATTAGCTCACTGCTGGTTGGAATAGTACATGACATCAGCTTGTGGGGTTTAAGGAGCATTTGGTTTTAGAGAGTTTGTTACAGGACAGGTTTTTGTTAATAGGACGAGATTTCTTTTTTCTTTTTTTTTTGTAGCAAGGGAAACGAGAATGAAGGAAACAGGATCTGAGGAAAAGAGAAAGCTTAAATGAGGAGAGAGAGAGAGAGAGAGAGAGAGAGAGAGAGAGAGAGAGAGAGAGAGAGAGAGATAGATACTGAATTAAAAGAAAAAAAAACTAACAGAAAGTGAGATTGTCAAAAATGTGCCGCTAAAGTTGAAATATGAAGTTTTTGAAAGCTTTGCGTGTTTATTAAGAGATTGTTAGTACTCTTTCTGAGCTCATGAAGAAGGAAATGAGTTAGATGCTTAATTAGCAAGCAACAGGATGTCAGATCGCCTGAAATGTGTAACTAAAATTGAAGATGAAGCTTTTAAAACAACTTACGTGTTTGTTAGGGATGATTAGTTCTCTTTTTGAGCTCAAGATGAAGGAAATGAGTTAGACAATTAGCAAGCAGCAAGGCGTGGGATTGTTCAAAATGTGGAACTAAAATTAAAAGATAAAGTTTTTAAAAGCTCTACGTGTTTGTTAAGAGATTATTAGTATTCTTTGTGAGCTCATGAAGAAGGGAATGAGATAGACAATTAGCAAGCAGAAGGATGTGAGATGGCCTAAATTTTGCAACTAAATTTGAAAGATAAAGTATTTGAAAGCTCTGCACATTTATTGAGGGATTATTAGTATTCTTTCTGAGCTCATGAGGAAGGAAATGAGGTAGACACTGAATCAGCAAGTAACATGGAGTGGGATTGTTTAAAAACGTGTTACTGAAATTGAAAGGTGAAAATGTGACTTGTGGTGAAGTTTGTGAAAGCTTTACCTGTTTGTAAAGGGATGTTTAAAGTACTTTTTGAGTTCATGAAGAAGAAAATGAGGTAGACACTAAATAAACAAGTGCCAGGAAGTAAGATTGGGTTTGAAATGCCGTGTGACTCAATTTGAACGGTGAAAATGTTATGGCGCGTGGCTGTGATGTTTATTGTTTGTTGAGGAATGTTTAATATGGCTTTCTTGAGTTTGTGAAGGAAGGAAAGAGTAGACAGTGAATAAACAAGTAGTAGGAAGTTGGATGAGGGTGACTGAAGTAAAGAAAACGTGATGGGTGAGTGTGCAGTTGTGGTTCAGACCCATATTCAGAAACGTCTTCTCTCGCTATGACAATTGTCCAAGGCCACAGACACACAATTTCCTGAGGCCACAGAGAGAGCGAGTTTTCAAGACAGTTTCTTCTTTTAATAAACTAAAAACCTTGCCAATCTTTCACTAGAACTATAAAAAAATATTCTTAAAAACACGAATATTTTCAACTGGAGCCTTTAGAAAGCAGTGATGGTGAGAGAGCAATGCGTTTCCTTAGACTGACAAGGGAAAAAAAAAAGGAAATTAAACGAAAAAAAAGATAAACGGAAGGGAAACAAAACGGGGGAAAAATACTTACGGCCTTCAACTTCAGTGCCGACTGTTGGGAAAAAAAAAAAAAAAAGAGAAATGGTTAGTAAGAAGGAAACAAATCATAACATTGAGATTTATATGAATTAATTTTTTTTCTTTTTTATGTCAAGAGATTTAGAGATCAGAATAAAAATGGGAAAAATTGACTTACTTTCTTCCAATGCTGCCTCGTCTTCTTCATTATCTGTAAGGGAGAGAGAGAGAGGGAGACGGAATTAGTGATCTTACTGCCGAGAGAGAGAGAGAGAGAGAGAGAGAGAGAGAGAGAGAGAGAGAGAGAGAGAGAGAGAAATGGTCTAATCAAGCTTTTTTTCATCACAAAAATAATTATCACCTCTTGTAGCGTGTGTGTGTGTGTGTGTGTGTGTGTGTGTGTGTGTGTGTGTGTGTGTGTGTGTGTGTGTGACGGGAGGAAAGGGGGAGAAAATTACTCGTTTATTTCTTGGCTCCATTTTTTTCCAAGTCGGTAGCGAGAAGAGGAGGAGGAGGAGGAGAGGAGGAGGAGGAGGCGGCTTAGAGGAAAGAGAATAAGTAAGAGAAAAAGTCGGTAAGAGGAAGAGTAGGAAGATACGGAGAAAAAGAAAGAGCTATAGAAGAACTACAACAAAAAACAACAACAACAACAACAAGAAAAACAAACAACAGGAACAGCTGAAAGAAGAGTAACAACAACAACAACAACAACAACAACAAAAGGAGCAGAAGAAGAAAGGTGACTTGGAACAAACAGGAACAATAGAGAGGAAACCACAATGAAAGAGGAAGAGAAGGAGGAAGAAGAAGAGGAAGAGGAAGAGCTAAAGGTGGGTCAGAAGGTCACCTCACGATCTGCTGGTATGAAGCACGTGACATGAAAGACGTGACCGAGTTTGTGTGTGGCTGGAAGGAAAATTTTCTCGCCCACCTTCACTGCTTCCAAAATTGGGGGTCTGTGTGTGTGTGTGTGTGTGTGTGTGTGTGTGTGTGTGTGTGTGTGTGTGTTTTTTATGGTGTTATTTGTGTGTGCTTCCAAAAACTATGTAATTTTTTTTTTTATGTTATTCTATTAAAGGGGACAGTTTTCATGATGCCCTGAATGTATAAATAGATCGATAAATACTTCTTGATCTTACTGTTTATTTTGATGCAGTTAGACACGTGGAGAGTGATAGAAAGAGGGGTAGAAGTGCATAGACTGTTTGTTTTAGAATTCCTCACTTTGGCTATGAGATTACTAAACTGCGCAATGTACTGGAGAAGTGGAATAGAAAGAACTAAAGGAAGGGGAAGAAGGAAGCGAACGAAGACTGAAGTGGAGGGAAAAGAATGAAAATTGAAGGTACAAAAAGAAAGAAGGAAAAGAACGAAAAAGAAAGAAGAAATGGGAAGAAAACTGACGGAAAACCAAAGAGAAAGACGAAGAAGGGAATGAAAAAATGAACGAAAAAAGACGAATAAGAAAAAAAGGAAGACGAACAACAACAAAAACAACAGAAAAATGAAAAAAAGAAAGAAAAATGAAGGAGAACCAAAGAGAGAAATACGAGAAATGGGAATAGAAAAAAAAAGAACAGAAAAAGAAATAAGAAAAAATAACAACAACAACCACAACTTACTGAAAAGATCGCGTAGCAGTCTGGCAGCATCGAACCTTCCATCATCATCTACCTCCACTTCTACCTCCGCCATGCCATCATCCACCTCCGCCTGACCCACCAAGGCCTCCTCCGCCAGCGCCAGCCCCACCACGGCGGCCAATACGAGTAATAGACGCATCTGCAGGGAGGGAAAACAGGAAGGTTAGGTTGGGAGAGCAAAATGTAGGTTGGTGAGGTTAGGTGAGGTTATGGAGGGTAGAGAGAGAGAGAGAGAGAGAGAGAGAGATTGATATGTATGTTGTAGAAATAGGTAATTAAATTTTTAAAAATCTTGGTTTGCAGAGGGAGAGAGAGAGAGTGTGTGTGTGTGAGAGAGAGTACAAATAACAGTTAGTTCATAAATACAAGTTCTCAAACAACACATATCACCAGGTAATCTTCAGTACAGGTATCATTCCGGTAGTTTTAGCGCTATCGGTATTACTAGTTTGGTTCCCGGTATGACAGTGTTTGGTTCCCGGTATGACGGTGTTTGGTTCCCGGTATGACGTGTTTGGTTCCCGTTATGACTTATGACGGTGTTCGGTTCCGGTATGACGTGTTTGGTTCCCGGTACACGTATGAATTATATAGTCCTTATATTTTTTTCCTTTTATTTTTCAGAGAGAGAGAGAGAGAGAGAGAGCTCATTACCAATTACTTTACCTCCATTGCTTCCTATTATAACTTTTCTCAGGTACTCTAATCTCTCCCTCTCCCTCTCCCTCTCTCCTGTTAGATTGGAATGTCTGCAGCTCATTACATTTCTCCCACGACCCTTCTCCACCCCCCTCCTCTCTCTCTCTCTCTCTCTCCTCTCCCTCTCCCTCTCCCTCTCTCACTGGGGTTATTGAACGTGCTGAACCTTTACATTATGTGCGTCGATACTCTCTCTCTCTCTCTCTCTCTCTCTCTCTCTCTCTCTCTCTCTCTCTCTCTCTCTCTCTCTCTCTCTCTCTCTCTCTCTCGTTATTGGTGTCCTGAGTGGCGTGGACCTTCCGGCCTTGGTTTGTTCCTGTAAGGGCGCCGCGTTGCGTAACCTGAAGGGCAGAGACAGGTGTGGGACAAGGGAACCGTCTGGGAGGGAGGGAGGGAGGAATGGCTGGTCGGGATGGTGCGTGTTGTTACCGGGACTGGCAGGGGTGCAGGGGTAGAGGGGTGTAAGGTCAAGGCTCAGGGAATGTGGGTCACCCGGTCACTGCTCCCAGGCCAGGTGTGGGTCAGCGTGGCGGAAGGTGTGAGGTTGACCGTTCAGCGCATCCCGAGGCGGTGGTGATGCGGCGTCTCCAGTAACAGGGACACAGTGTTTGGGAGAGGCTCAACCCTACGTTATACCAGTGTCATTTTTCCAGCAGCCTTCCTATCGCCCTGAAGGAGTACATACAGGGTTACTGGGTCAGTGGGAAGGTTATCTCTTATCACGCTCATTTGATCTGGCTTGTGCACAGCCATGAGGGAGGACGAGGGTCAGTGATGTTTTCAGTAGTGGTGAGAGGCCCCAGCGCCATCTCACTGGTCTAATGCCTGGCCACGGGGTGACTAGTCCAAGGAGCCACAGGGCCACGGGGGAAGTCCGGTACGCGTGTCACAGGGGCAGCACGGCTTCGCGGGGCTGCGTCTCTGAACAGACGCGTCCTGTGTTGCACTAACTGTTGAGCAAGTCACTGGGACCTTGGCCTGACCCTCGGGGCGCCATATCCCTCATTCACTGAATAAACCCGTCGAAGGAGTAGCGAGGCACCGGGCCGGCGGCAACCATGTCCACCAGCAGCCGATCACATCCCGCCGCCTCGGAGTGATCATGTCCAGCAAGGTCGTCGCGCCGCGGAGTGCAGTAAAGGCCATCCACGCTCCTCCACAACGCCACCACAGCCACCACCACCACCACCACCACCACCACAATCACCTATACGCACCTCTCTCACTCCAGGCTCCTGCTCGCAACTGCGGTGCCTCCTCCGTCGGGCCCCGTTTTATACGTGACCTAGAGGAGGCTTCGAGTCGGAATTCACTCAAGAGAAACTCGGCGACGGCCGCGAAACCGGCCCGTAACCAGGTCAGCCGGGAGGCGGCGGGAACAGTTAGGGCGAGGGGCTTCCTCGTCTGTGTGTGTGTGTGTGTGTGTGTGTGTGTGTGTGTGTGTGTGTGTGTCTCTGTCTGTCTGTCTGTCTATTTATGTCTGTGTGTTTGCTTTAAAGTAACAAAGTTGAAGGAAAGCCAAGAATTAAGAAAGATTCACAAAAAGTAGGAAAAAGTAGGTGGGAGGAAGAGCAGCTGGTATTACATGTACCTATTATCAAACGGAGAAGAGTAAGAGGGAAGTAAAAAAGGAATGACAAGGATGAGTAAACAAGAAGGATACGAAGCAAAGAAAGACAAAAAACAAAATAAGAAAAAAAACAAACGGATAAAAACCACTCGAGAGGGAAAAGAATTGGTATTGAAGGAAAATAACGTAATGTTGAAAAAAAAGAGAAGAAAAGGAAAACAATGAATAAATATGGAGAAAGAATACAGTAGATAGAAGAAACCAAAGATAATATGACTGTGTGTGTGTGTGTGTGTGTGTGTGTGTGTGTGTGTGTGTGTGTGTGTGTGTGTGTGTGTGTGTGTGCAGGTAGGTGGTGGTCACAAAGGGTTTGCCAAGATGCAGATGAAAGTAGGATGCTTAAGGTATGAAGAAGTGGGTGGTGATGGTGGTGACTGTGGTGGTGGTGGTGGTGGTAGTGGCGATGGTTCCAGATGGTGGTGAAAAAACTGAAGGTACACGGGCTTATTACAGGGTTATGTTATTGTGGTTGTGGTGGTGGATATTGTGGTGAGGGTGATGATGGTGGTGGTGGTGATGGTGGTGGTTGTCATGAGATATCGTTAAGAAAAATTGTCTTCCCGTTCGCACACACACACACACACACACACACAGAGAGAGAGAGAGAAACCTCCTCCACTTAGCCTAACATCACAAACACAGATTTTCAGACTAAACAACGAAAACTGGAACAGAAATACAATGTCTCCTGAAAAGAGAATATGTGGGTGGATGTAAACCTTCCGGCTTTCTCTCTCTCTCTCTCTCTCTCTCTCTCTCTCTCTCTCTCTCTCTCTCGCTCTTGCTCTCGCTCTTGCTCTCGCTCTTACAGTCATTCCACGAAAATTCCTTTGAAAACCGTTCCGTTAAAATAATTCTTATCTCATGTCTTTATAACGCTACAATTTCCTCGTATTTTAGACATCTCAAAAAAATTAATCTCTTAAAGAAATGTATTGTGTCTAAAACTCCACAATTCTCTCGTATTTTGAGGTAGAGTGCGCTTGCTGTGGCTTGGTTGTCTGTGCGTGCTGGCTCCTCACTGCTAGCTCCTCTCAGTGACACTACGTAGAACCACCATGACTTGTAGCGATGCGTGACGTGACGGGACAGTGTAGCCACCTTTAAACTTCCGTGTTGTCTTAAAAAGCTTGTGTTTCTTGACTTTTTTTTTTATTTCGTATTGGTGTTCGTTATACTTCGTGGTGTTTATTTATATTTGGCGTTAGAAGTGTAAAGTAGGTAAGAGAAGGATAAGGAATGAAAGGGAAGGGAGTGAAAAGAGGAAATTTATCAGAGACTAAATGAAAAGGAGTTAAGGTTTTATAGGATGATGAAGGTACAGTGTTGAAGGGATTACGGGAGAGAGAGAGAGAGAGAGAGAGAGAGAGATTATGCTAATGATCAGATGTATCAGAATTTCTTGAAAACGACCTCCTCCTCCTCCTCCTCCTCCTCCTCCTCCTCCTCCTCCTCCTCCTCCTCCTCCTCCTCCTCCTCCTCCTCCTCCTCCTCTTTCTCTTTCTCCAACTCTTCCTCCTCCTCCAGCTCCTCTTCCTCCTCCAGCTCCTCTTCCTCCTCCTGCTCATCTTCCTCCTCCAGCTCCTCCTCCTCCTCCTCCTCCTCCTCCTCCTCCTCCTCCTCCTCCTCCTCCTCCTCCTCTGCAGTTGAATCTCACACCTCCTACGGGCACTCGTTTACCCTGCATAGTCTTGAGTCACCCCTGGACAGCCGAACCGTGCCCTACTTAACGTGGCTTGCAGTGTATAGAAGTGTGACGACCGCCATACCTAAAAAGCTTCCTCTACAAACCTGTTGGCTGTCTGACCTCCCTTCCCTTCCCTTCTCTTCCCCGTCAGTGGCCCAGCGAACTTCCTTATTCTCGATCTTATCTCCTCTTCCTCCTCCGGTTCTGCTTTCATTTCCTTTAGATTGTGGTGTAGATTCATATTTAGTTATATTTTATTTAGTTTTTTGGGTTGTGTTAGTACTCTCCTTATTTTTCTCTTCGTTTCTCTTCTTTCTCTTGTTTTTTTCAGCTTTTCTATCGATGTTATTGGTTTTTGGTCATTTTTGGTTCTATAATTTCGTTTTTCTATTTTATTTTATGGTTGTGGTGGTTCTCTCGTCTTATTCTTCTCTTTTTTTCTTCGTTCTCTTGTTTTTTTTTCAGCTTTTAATCGATGTTATTGTTTTTTTTTCTTATATCATTTTTCTTTTCTTTTTTTTCCATCTCCAATAAGACTTTTTGTCAGATTTTCAATTAATAGTTTTTTTCTGTATCGTTTTCCTGGTCTTTAATTTTCTTTCCTTCTCTTTCCTTTCCCAGTAAAATTGTTTTCCGGTATATTTCCCATTGATGTTACTGGTTTTAGTGTCTCAGTTCCTCTTCTTTCCTTCTCTTTCCTTCTCTACTAATGTTTTTTCTAGGTATATATAGTGAATGGTCTCTGGAACCTTCATTCTGTGTGTCGATTCATTCCTCTTCTTTTCCAGTAACAAACCATCTTCCTGGACCTTCTATATTGCCGTTAACATCTTCAGTACCACGACGTATTTAAATTTTCTGGTTACTATTTGGTGATTTTATATAGCTTCAGAAACTTTTGTGGAGATTGAAATAGTGAAGACTCTAGCCATTATTCTTCTGACCTCTATAGACCCTTCCTAATGTAAGTAAAACCGTCTTATCCTACCCAGAACTCAAGATGAAAATGGATTCGAGTACTAAAGAGGTTAATAAACTCTGTGAACTTAATGTGTCAATTGGATTCTCTTTTTACAGTAACACATTGTCTTCAAAAACCTCTTATATATCAGTTTGTAGCTCCTGGGGGTCTCATTTCTGGCTGGTTCTTCCTTTCAGACGCCTTTTGATTAGTCATTGAGTTTTTATGGAATTTTACACAAGTTTCCCCGTCACCTCAGGAAATGACTCAGATTCCTCGTTTCTCTAGACATTATTATATTCCAGAATCGTTGTATTTCAGTCATTAGCTTTCGGGGATCTGGTAACTGGCTATTTCTTCTTTTTATGGAATTTTAGTTATGTTTCCTCGTCACCTCAGGAAAACACTCGGATTCCTCGTTTCTCTAGACACTTGATCTTCAAAACCTCTTATATTTCAATCATTAGCTTCTTGGGATCTTATTTCTGGCTTGTTCTTCCTTCCAAACGCCTTTAAAATAGTCTCTGAGGTTTTTTTTTTTATGGAATTTGACTCAAGTTTTCTATTCACCTTAGGAAATGACTCGTGATCCTCGCTTCTCTAGACACATTATCTTCAAAAACCTTTATAATTCAATCATTAGCTTCTGGGGTCTTCTTTCTGGCTTTTCTTCCTTCCAGACGCCTTTGGATTAGAGATTTTTCCTTAAAGTTCCCCGTCACCTACAGAAAAAGACTCAGATTCCTCGCTTCTCAAGACTGGAAATCACTTAGCTCATCTGGGCAAACTTCTTACCCCGATCTCGTTAAAAGTTCCCTTCGAGTATGTCCACAAGGGTCTGCTCTAGCCCAGTCACCAGCAGAGGGAGTGGTGGGTGGGTGGGTGCAG
>NC_059282.1:12513555-12563555 GCF_017591435.1 Portunus trituberculatus
ATTTGAAGTTTGTCTCGTGTTCTCTATTTTGCTGTGTTGTGGTGTGGGAGTCTGGAAAAGTGGCCTTGAGCGATGTGAATATCAGTGTTTTGGTTTGATTCTTGTCTCGTGTCCTCAGTTTTGGTGTTCTGGTGTGGTGTGAGTTTTGGAAAGGTAATTGTATACGTGGATGGCTGTGGGGTTTCAGTCGTTGTGTTTGTAAAAGAGACTGTCACGTGTTAATCTGATAGTTTTCTGCAGCTTCCCTTGTCTTTCTTGTTCTTTTAGTGCCCCGAGTTTGTTTTTGTCACTGGTAGTAGTTCATTAAGTGGCTGCTATTTATTTCTTAAGGGGAAAACTGGTCGAGGGCAACAAAAACTGCAATTGAAAGAAAAAATCCTACCGAGCGGTGGTCAAAATAGTGAAAAGAATGGTATGTTTTTTTATTATTTTCTGTTAGTTGTATTGGTCTGAAGGCTTCTTGTAGCTTCCACTGTTGTTGTTAAGTTATTTGTAGCGCCTCTGGTTTGCATTGGTCTTGTGTTACTCAATTAAAGTATCGTATTGTCACCAGCTATTGAAGGCTTAAGTGAGTCTGTATATCACGAAAAACCTGTTCTTGTATTATTGCCCAAAAAATCGTGTCTTATTCAAGCAAAAACATGAGTATCAGGTAACTGCCTCCACGTGTCTCATGCCAATCTTTTTCTCTATTTATTTATTCATTCACTCGTTTATTGACTGGAATTCGTGACAAACTTTTAAACACGAACTGGACAAGCACCTCGCAGCAACTCCTCAAATAACCTACTTCTTTTTTAGTGTACTAGATAGTAACATTTCTCTTGAGACCTTTCCTATCACATCTTTAACTTTTCTCTGTGTGCTTTCTTGTTTTCCTTCTTTGAACTCTATACTTTTGCCTTTGACTCAACTTGCATAGTTCCACAGACAGTCTCGTTAGGCTCTGTAAGGTTGTTGATATCTTTTCTTTCCTTTGTATCACTGCTCGGGAGAGACCGTTTATAGACACCCTGACTTTCAACCCTCACTCCATTTTTGCATGTCATCATCCAGGCGCCTTGTAATGCATGTGTGCGTTCTCAGTCTCTCCCAAATCCGTTCCCGCCATCCATCTGCTTGAGTAAAAAGCGCCAATTTCTCTTGTAACTTCGTATTAGTTTGCGGTTACGACTACCTGCACTGCCACCTGCCATGACACTGAATCTGTTGCTGGCCTTGTTTGCTTGTGTTGCTGGTGGTGTGTTTGTTGTCTCACTGGTGGGTGTGTTGTGTTATTGGTGGTTGCGTTGTGTTATTAGTGTTTGTGTTCTGTTATTGGTGGTTATGTTGTGTTATTAGTGTTTGTGTTGTGTTATTGGTGTTTGTGTTGTGTTACTTGTAGTGTTTGTTGTCTTGTGCTAGTATTGGTGTTACTGTTGGTTACGAGGGAGGAGGAGGAGGAAAGTTCATGGTATTGCTATATTGTTGCCGCCGCCGCCCCGCCATCATATCGTCAGGAACCAGCTTCGCGTGCCACTCGTAAGGCGCCCCAGGCTGACCTACTGAGCCGGTACCTTCCTTACATGTTACGTGAGCCAACCCACATCCTCGGCGGTGCGACGGAGTGCTCTTGTGCTTCTGGCGGCTGTGTCATGGGTGGCACTCCAACTCTGTGGCACTCTGTGGTGGCTGTTGCTGCTGCTGCTGTTGCGCTGGTGTGTGTGTGTGTGTGTGTGTGTGTGTGTGTGTGTGTTTGTAATTCACTGTTTGATCTGCTGCAGTCTCTGACGAGACAGCCAGACGTTACCCTACGGAACGAGGTCAGAGCTCATTAATTCCGATCTTGGGATAGGTCTGAGACAAGGCACACACCACACACCGGGACAACAAGGTCACAACTCCTCGATTTACATCCCGTACCTACTCACTGCTAGGTGAACAGGGGCTACACGTGAAAGGAGACACACCCAAATATCTCCAAATACACACAAAAAGATGAATATAATAATAACAACAACAACAATAATAATAATGTGAGTGTGTGTGTGTGTTGGGGGTGGGGATGGAGGGAGACGCATGTTGGTGATTACAGATAATTGCAAAATAGACAGTTAGTAATTGAGTAAAGTCTGTATCTTCTCTTAAACATGTTCATATTTTTTTTCTTTTATGTAAGAGTGTTCTGGCCAAGAACAACAAAAGACGACAAGAAAATGTAATAAAAATCCCCCCTGGTTACGTCTCATCAGAGGGACCTGTTCTGCCTCGACATAATTTCCACTGCTTTGTGTCGCCGTCTGTCATTTCAAGGACGCACTGGGGCTCTAGAAAGTAGGATGTGTCAGGAGCCTCTATAGGAACATTCCTGCGTGTTAGCAGTGAAACAGTCATGGAAAGCGTTTTGCTCCAGTCCGGAAAGAAGTGAAAAGAAACAGGCGGTGGCAGTGCCCTGCGGCAAGCCCCGGAGGAAGCTAATTAATGTCTTGCGGCGGGAAGACCGGAACACGCGGCGGTCTTCCTTCCCTTCCTCCAGTGCCACGGAACAGCCGCGGCCCGAGGCAGGTGTGTGAGCGCTGAGGTGGAAGTGGTTAATGAGTCCACCATGACGATATCCTGTACACACTGGCGCGTGGAGATGAGTGAGAAACAACCACCACCACCACCACCACCATCATGTCGCTGGGATGTTTGTTGAGACTAAAAACCAGACTCTGACAAACACCTCCGTGCCTCACCACTACAACTTTCAAAAGGCTCCATGTAGTTGTAGTGACGCAGGTTTTTGAGAGTGTTTTTACCGTTCTAGCGACAGATTAACATGATTTCTATATTACAGACAGAAGAAACACTCTTGAGAACCCAGCCAGCCATCTCTGTGGCCTTTGAAAATAGTGGTGGTGAGAGAGCAGAGCGTTCCAGAAGTTGGTGTCAGGTGGTGTTGGCCATCAGGAGGGTCACCACCACGGAGCTGTTGGCCATCGTCATACATAAAGATGCGAGACGGCGGGCGTGTAGAGGCGGCCTTTAAGGAGCGGTGCCTGCGTGTCATGCAAGGCGAGGCGGTGCTTGACGTGACGCGAGGCCTGCACGGTAAGGCTCTGCGCGGCGCGGCATGGCAATGGTGCTCAATGAAGTGCTGCGGGAAAGCGGACTCCTCTCTTTGCTTTACCCGGTGTGCTACAAAGAAATCTAAGGGACGAGAAATCCGCTGCTGCTGCTCGTTATCGTTATTATTATTATCAGCGATGGATTTGTCACGTGGAAAGCGTAGGCGTTAAAAGGAAGATTAGGGCCAGCGTTAATATGTACATTTATTTATTATTATTATTATTGTTATTATTATTATTATTATTATTATTATTATTATTATTATTATTATTATTATTATTATTATTATTATTGTTGTTGTTATTATTATTATTATTATATTCATCTTTTTGTGTGTATTTGAGTGATATTTGTGTTTGTGGTTGTATGGACGGAGTTGTGGAACCTTCTGCAGGAGTCACTGTCAGCTGAGTTATCGGTTACTGAAAGGCAGCTCGCAATTCTGTTCAGTAGCGTCCCTCGGCTGCGTGGCGTCACCGAGGTCGTTGCTGGCGGTGGTGGCGGCAATAAGGTTCACTGACCTGGCGGCTCATTGGGCTGCCGCTGAGATCCGCAGCCTCACAAACATGGGTCGCGGTGCTGCCAGCAAGCTGATGTCCCGCGCGGCGTCCTCAGGAACACAGGCCCCTGCGCTCATCTCTGTGTCATGTCACTGCAGCGCCGGGATTAGCTCATCTGCAAGCAATGCCAACCGCTACCAGCTCCTGGCGAGATGTGGTGGTATGGCCGGGGCGAGAAGTAGTTCAGGAAATTCCGAAATGTGTCGCGTCTCTCTCTCTCTCTCTCTCTCTCTCTCTCTCTCTCTCTCTCTCTCTCTCTCTCTCTCTCTCTCTCTCTCTCTCTCTCTCTCTCTCTCTCTCTCTCTCTCTCTCTCTCTCTCTCTCTCTCTCTCTCTCTCTCTCTATCTATCTATCTATCTATCTATCTCTCTCTCTACACGCTCAGATATTCAGTGATTTAGAAATGCAACACCTTACAACAGCTCATGAGCCCCGCCACACCTGCAGCCCGTCACTGGCACGCATCCACTCACTGCAAACGTGGAGTCAGTCACCCTCATCCCGCCAGGCAGAGAAGGCACCTAGACTATGACTCGCAGCGCACATCAAAGGTCGTGCTGAGGCGGCTACTCTAGACGCACCAGTCATTCCCAACACAGCAGGATGACTCGAGCACGCTGGTGGTGTCAACTCACGCATGACCGCAAGTTCCCAGCGTGGGCAGCGTGGCGTCATTCAAAGAGCGTTGTGATGTGTGTTGAGGACGAAGGCGAGAGTGTGCGTGCATGAGACCAAAGACCCGTGTGATGGCTGCGGGCTAGAATGGTGCGGGTGAGGATGTGGCGGGGCTGTGGCGGGAAGGGTACACAAGAGAACTGACCTAAAGACTTCAAATTTTACACAGATGGTTTTCTTAACGCTTATATTGGGAATGAAATGCACAAAGTTGAAAAGTACGGGGCAGTGTTGCGTGATTCTTGACCCCACAGCGAGTGCCTTCATACTGGTGAGGTGAAGAGCAGGGGGGAAGCTAACCTACGTGCCCTGCCAAGCTGTAGCCGCGGGGCACACACACACACACACACACACACACACACACACACACACACACACACACACACACACACACACACACACACACACACACAGGATTGATAACCACTGATGTCATTCCTAATGTTATTTGACATTTTAGCCAATTTTATCTATTTTTTTTTTTACAATGTTTTTATTTATGCGTTCTTCAATTCTGTCCTTTTATTTTCCACTTTGATTATAGACCTCATGAATTTGCCATGGTGTTTGGTATTCTCATTACTTTTAATGTTTCTATTCACTTTTAATCTATATTTTTACCTGTTTACTGCCTATAGGTATAATACGCTTCTATGTATACTGATAATTACACACACACACACACACACACACACACACACACACACACACACACACACACACACACACACACACACACACAGACATACCCTTTCACCTCTATCAAATTTACGATGAAAGCAGGTTCCCCATCACCATCATCTCCCCATCACCTTCCCATCATCTCCCTTCCCTTCTGCCTCCATCATTATTTTTGCCTGACCTACTGATGTCTGCCCCAGTCATCCCATCCCGCCCACGCCTGAGCCGCCACGTACGCCCTCCGTCAGCAAGTTGAGAGGCGGGGGGGAAGTGTAGGGAGGCAGACTCTGGAATGCCGCCGCGACCTCAAGACCGGGAAAGTTGTGATTATAGAAAATGGGAATGCTTCTTTGACAGGACGTGTACACACACACACACACACACGCACACGCACACGCACATGCACACACTAACACGGAAACACACATTTTTTTCTTCTCGTTGTCTTTTTTTATTCTTTCTTAAGCTCACTAACCTAATTTAGACCTAACCTAACCTTACCTTACCTTATGTTAAATTTCCATCACCAAACTCTACATAACCTAAGCTAATCTAACCTAATCTAGTCTTACCTAGTCTTATCTCACCTGACCTTACCTTGACTCACCTAGCCATACCGTAGTTCATCTGTCCCTAACCTAACTCAACTTAACCGAACTCAGCCCTCACCACTACCTACCCCCAGAGAGATGATAGTAGCCTGTCAAGCGCGGTACCTGAATCTGACGGTTTTGATAACAGGAATGGTCGTTGGTTATCCAAATTATTGTTATCATCAATCTCATTAGCATATTTAGTAATTATCGGTGGAATCTCTCTCTCTCTCTCTCTCTCTCTCTCTCTCTCTCTCTCTCTCTCTCTCTCTCTCTCTCTCTCTCTCTCTCTCTCTCTCTCTCTCTCTCTCTCTCTCTCTCTCTCTCTCTCTCTCTCTCTCTCTCTCTCTCTCTCTCTCTCTCTCTCTCTCTCTCGACCCGACCTACTCTTCCTTTACCGCCTTCCCTTCTCTGAATACTGGAGAGAGAGAGAGAGAGAGAGAGAGAGAATCAAACCCAAGTGGGAAGGTTCAAAGGAAAAGTTACACAATTCTTTCCTGGAATAAAAAGGAAAAAGAAACAAATTTTACAAGAGATTACGAGGAGGAAGAGGAAGAAGAGGAGGAGGAGGAGGAGGAGGAGGAGGAGGAGGAGGAGGAGGAGGAAGTGCAACAGCAGGAGGAGGATGTTATTTTTCGATTCTTAAGGATGTGATGAAGTGGAGAAGACATGGAGGAGGAGGAGGAGGAGGAGGAGGAGGAGCAGAACAAGAGATATTAGTTGGATTAAAATGGAATTGGAGGAGAACGAAGAGGAAGAGGAAGAAGAAGACGACCAAGAACAATAGTAATGATGAAGATAAGATAGCAAGGTATATAAACTCACCCTCTTATTCCCCCCATCATCCTCTCCCTCTCCCTCTCTCTCTCTCTCACCTTCCTCTCTCTCTCTCTCCCTCTCCCTCTCCCTCTCTCCTCATCCCAAGACTCTAGCGACGAGAAAAACTGGTTCAAATTACCTCATATTTCTAACCTCATTTTTTTTTCTTTGCCGGGAACCTGAATCTTTTACCTGTAGATGCGGGAGATGGACCGCCGCCTCCTGGGTCAGTTCCCGCCAGGTGTAGTATTTAGGCTAACCAGGTGAGCAGTGGCGGGGTTGCTAGGTGATAGGATGGGTAATGAAGTGAATAATGGAGTTGTAATGGGTTTTGCAGTGGTCGTACAGTGGTGGTGAAGGAATGTGGTGGTGGTGGTGGTGGTGGATAGCTTTGGTTTGTGTTTGTTGTTGTTGTTTTTGTTGTTGTTGTTGTTGTTCATCATTAGAGAGTGGATAATGGAGTTTTAACCTCTTCAGTACCATGACAGTGATGACACGCTTTCATATTTCTTGTGTTTGCTATTTGGTGATTTCATACAACTTCAGATACTTGTGTGGGGGTCAGAATAGTGAAGACTCTGGTCATTAATCTTCTGACCTCAATAGACCCTTCCTAATGTCAATAAAATGGTCTGATCAACACAAAAATCAAGGTAGAAATGCGTCCCAGTACTGAAGGGGTTAACCTAACCTAACCTAACCTAATCTAACCTCTTCAGTACTGGAATGCAATTTTACAAAACGTAATTAACAAAACAAGAAGATATTGATAAAAGCGAGTTGTGAGGGCCAGCATAAGCATCAATATAAATGAAAAAAAAGGAATAGAAAACAGGTAAAGGAGGTTTCATTAAGGCCAGCATAGGTGTCAATATCCCGTAAAAAAAAATGAGAGAAAAGATAAAAGGAATAGGAATGAAAAAAAGAAGAAAAAACAAGTTCTCATTAGAGCAAGTTTAGGAAGAAAAGAAAAAAAAAGCAAGAAGAAGAAAAAAGTAGTTTGATCTCCCTAGTGGACCAGTTTTGGCAGTCAACCTTCATCTCAGGAGCAGAAATTTGAGGTAGCAAGTATTTGGCGTCGGTTCTAATGGCGTTTCCGTGTTGTGTCATTTTAAACCGTTCCTTTTCCCTTGACACTGAAAACCACCGCTCACAACACAGCCAGACTCGTGAAGGACCTTGTTGATTCATTGGTCAACGTTCACTGTACTCTTAACACCTTCAGACTGTGGGTTCCTTTTAGAGTTTGAAAGACACTCGGGTCCAATACAAGTGCTGAAGGTGTGTGTGTGTGTGTGTGTGTGTTAGTAAGAATGTGGATACAAGGAACAAGAAAAGTTGCAGAGAGAGAGAGAGAGAGAGAGTTTCATTGCATTTCATTAGCGTGGTTTCTTTTTTCTCGCTATTGTGGTGGTTTTTATGTTTTTTAGGGCAGATAAGGTGGACGTGATGGAGGTGACTTCCGGCAATTGTGTGTGTGTGTGTGTGTGTGTGTGTGTGTGTGTGTGTGTGTGTGTATGTGTATGTGCACAAACTAAGACGTCAAAATGCCAGTTACATATCTCGGGCTGTTGTTATCTTCGACCATCTCTCTCTCTCTCTCTCTCTCTCTCTCTCTCTCTCTCTCTCTCTCTCTCTCTCTCTCTCTCTCTCTCTCTCTCTCTCTCTCTCTCTCTCTCTCTCTCTCTCTCTCTCTCTCTCTCTCTCTCTCTCTCTCTCTCTCTCTCTCTCTCTCTCTCTCTCTCGGTATACAAATATCATTACCATCAGAGAGAGAGTGTGTGTGTGTGTGTGTGTGTGTGTGTGTGTGTGTGTGTGTGTGTGTGTGTCATAATCAGAATGCATACCCCTGCCAAGTTACTACTCTTCAACCTGGCCACCACACCCTTCATTCAACATACTCACCTTGTCTTGATAGCCCAGCCAGCGAGATGAGAGGAGCCGTATCCTACAAACCTCACCTGTCTCTACCTTGCCTGTCTCCTTGCATTAGTACCCCATTAGTACCATGCTAGTACCCTGTCTGCAGTACCTTAACCCTTCCCCTGCGATATATACAGCAATCTTTTTTTTTATACCATGTAAGATTGTTTAGCAGAATGAAAATGGAAATGCGTTGTGGTACTGAAAGGGTTAAGGAGCTGTGATCTCTCCTTGTTGAATATTTGCTGTCGTTTTCTGTGGTAAAGGAGGGATCGTGAAGGAATGGCAGTGTTATAGCCTTCCTTCTGTGTGTTATGTGTGTGTGTGGGGGAGGGGTGTCGTAAAAATGCAATACAAAGAGTGGTTAATAAAATAGATGTGATTGTTATTTTTTCTTGCTTCCTTGTTGTAAGAATGCAAGGTGTACAAAGAAAGATACGTGTTTTCCGGGGTGTTCTTTCTCTCTTCTTTCTCTCTTCCTTTTTCGAGAGAGGAGCGGGTGGTGTTTCTTTTCTTGTAACGTGTGGTATGTTGGTATGCGTATGATGTGTTCCGTCATGTGTGTGTGTCTGGTATCGTGTTTAGTAATGTGTTTCTTGGCATTTATGAGGGTTTTTTTTACTTACATATTCATCATTTCATCTTTGCATTACCTGCGCTGCGTGATTGCCATTTTACTGATCATATACTGTGAATTCCTCTTGTGTGTGCGTGTGTTTGTCTCCTCCATACCTCACTCTTTATCTCCTTTACACACACAGTTAGCCACGTCACATTGCCACAGTAAAGCGCCCAGCATAACGCCAATACAAATCCATACACACTTTACTGCACTGGACCTAAACGCTAGCCATTATCTGCTCCTTAGCTATCGTATGTAGCTCTTTTTCATTTACCTGCACTCCCATCACATTCACTGGGCTGGAACGCTGCTGCCTCACGGCCCATTCATGTCTGGACGCTCGTTCACCCATGCAGAAAGGAAGAGAGAGAGGGAGACACAAAGATGAGGAAGGAAAAAAGTTGTCTGATTGTGGTGATTATATATGAAGTAGACCATCTGCTGTCTCGTGGCCTGTCACTGCACAAGACTATGGCACTTTTCACGCTCTCCCATTGAAGTTGTGAGGTTGTGAAGGTTGTTAGGGAGTTGTTGTTAACCCTTTCAATACTGGGACACACTTTTACATTGAGTCTCTGTGCGATTAGACCATTTTATTGACGTTAGGAAGGGTCTATGGGTTTCAAAAGATTAATGGCCACAGTCTTCACTATTCCAAACCCCCCAATAAGTGTTTGAAGCTGTATAAAGTCACAAAATAGGAAGAAAAATGAATAGGGAAACACGGCAAGGGGTGGCTATATAAGCGAGGCTCTTGGTTAGTTGAAGGAGGTTGTTATTGAAGGAAAGTGAAGTCGTTAAGGTAAAATAATAGAGGTTAGTTATGAAAACTGTTATTGAAGGGGTTGCTATTTTAGAGTGAGACTGGTAAGGTAAGGTTAAAGGGAGGTGTCCAATAAATGACCCTGTGTTTTGTTAATTGGATGAGAAAGTGAGTAAAAATATGAAGATTAACCCTTTACATACTCCTCATATCCTCTGTAACCCCTCAAACCTCAAACCTCATATGAAAGTGAGGTTGTTGTGAGGTTAGTTTTGTGAAAGGAGTGCTATATAAAGTGAGGTTGAGGTTAGTGAAAGGGGAGTGGCTGTATAGGAAAGTGAGGTTGTTAAGCTTATGAGTTTGTTATTTAGTTAAAGGGTTGCTATATAAAATGAGGTTAAGGTAAGGTTCTGAGGTTAATTAAAGGGAGTTGCTGAATGTGTGGCTCTATGCAGGTAAGTGAGGTTGTGAGGTTGCCTGAGTGAAATGTGAAAGGGAAAGGGTTGGGAAAGGGTTTTTTTGGGGTTTTTGTTTGGGTTTGTTTCAGGATTCGTTTTTCTGGTATTTTTTCCTGTTTTTTTCTAGAATGTTTATTTTTTTTATCTGGGGTTATTCTCCACTCTCTCTCTCTCTCTCTCTCTCTCTCTCTCTCTCTCTCTCTCTCTCTCTCTCTCTCTCTCTCTCTCTCTCTCTCTCTCTCTCTCTCTCTCTCTCTCTCTCTCTCTCTCTCTCTCTCTCTCTCTCTCTCTTTCACTTATTTAGAGTACATATATGGCAAGCAATTTAAAAGAAGCTGTTTAGATTAGCGTATTTTCTACTTTCTATTCTATTTATTATTATTATTTTCTTTTTCGAGGATGCCAGGGTTAGGTGCATTTAGGGGCAGTATTTCCTTTAGGGTTTGACGCAGCGTGGTAGTCTGCTTGGTGTTCTAGGGGCCAATATTTACCTCAGGGCCACAAGCACACCTGGGAATCATAGCGGGGTTTTTTTGCCGGTCTGAAGGGTACTTGGTATTGATAATTGGACTTAATGGTATCTGTGTATATGTATGTTTGTAGTAGATGCATTAAGTGTTTCCATTAGTGACGCTTCCAGTAGTGTTTGTGTTCCTTAACCCCTTCAGTACTGGAACACATTTTGGGTGTGATTAGACGATTCTATTGACATTTGGAAGGGTCTATGGAGGTCAGAAGATTAATTGCCAGTCTTCACTATTTTTAATCTCCAAGTTTCGGAAGGTGTTTAAAATCGCCAAATAGTAAAAAAATTGAGATGAAAACGTGTCATGTACTGGAGAAATTAAGTGTCTTTACGAAAATTAATATTGATTTTTGTAACTTGAAACTCACATGCAATTAACGAAACTCCAATTTCAGCATTGTTTGTAAGGTGTTTTTACAAGTGAAGAGGAGATTTTAACTGTATCTGGCATCTAAAGAAATGAATATTATATTTTATCAATTTAAAACTCACATGCAGCTAAGGAACTCCAATTTAAGTGTTACATAGGAAGATGTTCTAACAAGTGATAGGTGAAGAGGGAATCTAAACTGTATTTGATATCTTCTAAAAATTTAACATTATTTCTCGCCACTTAAGTCACATACACCTAACCAAACTCCAATTTAAGTGTTATCTTAAGGAATTCCTACAAGTGATAAATTAAAAAGAAACCTTAACTCTCTGGCATCAGTGAAGAGGGACTTTTAACTCTCCCTGGCATGTATTAGGCGACGTACCTAACCTAACCTAACCTAACCTCCCAAAACACTTATCTCTCTTTTGGCTAACCCTTTCGGACCTGCAATGGAACTGGCAACTTAGTGGAGCTTTTTCTTCGTTCCATGTTGCCGTTGGCCAGCTTTCCCCTCTTACATAAAAAAAGAACCTGGTACCTGAGTAAACCATGTACCCTCTTACAGTGTACCTCATCTTACTGACGCGAACTGAATGCTATGAAGTAACCGCTACGAGAAAAAAATAGAAAAAAAACTGACTTGCTTTAGAAGGCGAGGAGAAAAAGTTGAATCCAGTTTGGGTCACTGAAAGAATCCTTGGTGCAATGTTACCGTGTGTGTGTGTGTGTGTGTGTGTGTGTGTGTGTGTGTGTGCGTGTGCGTGTGCGCGTGTGTGTGTGTGTGTGATAACATAATGACGTGCACCTGTATCTTGTTTCCTCACCTGTGCTTGAATGAACGACAGGTAACAAAAATTAACTTGTTTGATAGATTACACACACACACACACACACACACACACACACACACACACACACACACACACACACACACACACACACACACACACACACACACACACACACACACACACACACACGTTACATAATGCTCACAAGATGGATAGAGGTGAGGGAGGAGGAAAAACAGGATTCCTTCCCTAGTTAGTGGGTCAGGCAATGTGGAGCTGATTGGCTGGTCATTGATTGGTTCTCACGCGGAAGTAGTGGAGAATATGCTTGACTCCTTTAATTAATAGGTCCAATTATTTTTCTCTCTCTCTCTCTCTCTCTTCCTTTTCTTTTTTTTTCTCTCTTTCTCTCTTTCTCAGTTAAGCTCGTCTAATGGTGTTTATCTTTCCTTCCTTTTCTTCCTTCTTTCTTTTCTTCCTTCTCTCTTTGTTTCTTTCCTTCCTTCCTTCCTTCCTTCCTTCTTTCCTTCCTTCTTTCTTTCCATCATTCATTTTCTCCCTCCTTTCCTTTTTTTCTTCTTTCCTCCCTTCCTTCCTTCCTTCCTTCCTTCCTTCCATCCTTCCTTTTCTTCCTCCTCTCCTTCCTTCCTTCCTTCCTTCTTTCTTTCTTTCTTTCTTCCTTTAAATTATTTCTTCCTTCTACACTCAAATAAATCATCTTTTTTTTCCCTTTACACTTTTCTCTTATTAAAACTGCATCTCTCTCTCTCTCTCTCTCTCTCTCTCTCTCTCTCTCTCTCTCTCTCTCTCTCTCTCTCTCTCTCTCTCTCTCTCTCTCTCTCTCTCTCTCTCTCTCTCTCTCTCTCTCTCTCTCTCTCTCTCTCTCTCTCTCTCTCTCTCTCTCTCTCTCTCTCTCTCTCTCTGCCGTTGTCACCAGATGTCTCCTTCCCACAATTACCTCCATTGTGTCTCAACATTCTCAGAGTGAGTCTCCTGAGTCATTATTACGCACAATGCATGGCTAAGTGGAGCGACTCTGTGTGTGTGTGTATGTGTCTGTGTGTGTGTGTGTGTGTGTGTGTGTGTGTGTGTGAGAGAGAGAGAGAGAGAGAGAGAGAGAGAGAGAGAGAGAGAGAGACAGGCTTTATTTACAGTAGCAATAATGAAGCGACCTACTTCCACTCAAGACATGTGTGTGTGTGTGTGTGTGTGTGTGTGTGTGTGTGTGTGTGTGCGTGCGTGCGTGGACGTGCATGTGTGTGTGCGCGTGCATGTATGCATGCAACTATGCATGTGCGGAATAAAAAAGAAATCAAATTATCACCGGTGAACACACACACACACACACACACACACACACACACACACACACACACACACACACACACACACACACACACAGATGACCCAGTGGATAAGCAAGTTTTTTTCCCCCAACCCTTCATCTCCTGGGCTGGCCACTCGCCTCCCATACTCGGCCCTCCCGACAGCTGCGTAAGGAAGCAACACACACTGGCGACTGATGGAGCTTTTAAATTGCCTCTTAAAATGTAGAGAATGTTCAAAATCCGGTCATTTCGTGTTTTCACATTCCCTGGCATCTTCCTTGTTGTTTTAGTGTGTAAGGAATCGAGTACTGTGTCTTTGGGGGTTTGAATATAGTGTGTCTATTGATGGTACTCTCTCGTCTCAAACTAAGATTTAGCCAACTAGTAACTTTTGGCGGGAAAATATTGATATACTTTGTGGTGAGAGGAAAGAAGAAGGTAATGTTTTTTTTTTTCCTCTTTTCTAATGGTACTGGAATCTTTATAATCTGTTTTATTAATGGTGGTTGTTTTTTGTTTCGTTATCGTTGTTGTTGTTGTTTTTTTGTTACTATTTATTTATATTGTTTTATTTTACTTACTTGCTGCTGTTGGTGTCTTTTATTATTTCATGTTTTTGTTGTTTATTTTTGGTTTAGTTCTGTTACTGCTGCTGTTTTTCCCGCCCTCGTTAAGTACTTCCCTGAATAACAAACCCACCACTACAGTTCTCCAGGTCAGGAAAAGCCAGGCAAAGGGAACACCACACGACACACACAAACTCCACGACACTGCCTCCATGCTGCCCAAATGAGGGAAGAGGCAAATGGAAGCAAGCAAGACAGGCATGAGAGAGAGAGAGAGAGAGAGAGAGAGAGCATTGTTTTGACCTAATTCTTAAGCAGGAAATAATAAAAAAATTAAAAAGTACGAAATGATTGCGGAAAAGAATCGTAGAAAGTGATGAGAGAGAGAGAGAGAGAGAGAGAGAAATTTTGACCCAATACTTAAGCAGGATCTAATTGAAAAATAAAACCTAGGAAATGATTGCGGTAAAGAATCGTAAGAGAGAGAGAGAGAGAGAGAGAGAGAGAGAATCATTACTATGCAGTCTCTTCCTGGCCGCTGCTGCAGAATTCTCTCCTCGTTATATGACCTAAAACCTATATTGACTTTTTTCATTGGCATTTTCACAACACCGCTTTCTGTAACTGACCCTGTTATTGAAGACTGTCCGGCTTTTCCTCTCAGTATTGGAATATGTCACACTTTCAGAATCTGTCTTTACGTTGTCTTGTATATATTTTTAACTGTAGAGTTATTTTCATATGCATTCTTACAACAGTCTTTAATTAATTGGAGTATTATATATAGATCTTTTTCAAAACCTTCAGTCTTTTTTTCTCTGATTTTTGTGCGTTTTCTGAATCCTTACTTTGTCTCAGAATTGGACAGCGCAGGGCTACCAACTGTTGCCACTATGATCACCAAACGTGTCAAATAATATCGTCCATTGTGTCAGAATATAGCCATAGTTTTTAATCCTTCAGTACCATAGCACATTTTCATATTCATTCCATTTACTATTTGGTGATTTTAAACTGCTTCAGAAACTTGTATGGGGATTAGAACAGTGAAGACTCTGGCTATTCATCTTCTGACCTCCATAGACTCTTCCTAATGTAAATATAATTATCTTATCATACCCAAATTCAAGGTAACAACGAGTCCTGGTACTGAAGGTAGGTTGTTTTGGGAGCTGATGTACGTCTAATGGAGTGACAGGATCTGGAGAAACACCGCTGCCTTTAGAATGACGTGCTTGTCTGGAGATCTTAAACACTAAAAACATGTGAAATAATTGTGGGTAAGAATTATAGAAAGTGTTGGCAAGGAAAAGGCATAGTAAAGAAGTAACAGAAAGAAGAGTTTAATTAATTACAAGTATGAAATAGAGATATTGTATTGTTGCGTGTTTGTTGTGACTTTATGGCCTTGTGAAAGTATCCAAAGAGAGAGAGAGAGAGAGAGGATGGGGGAGGATGTTAAGAATAGACATGTAGCTCGTCTAATTCTCCTTGAAGATTATGCAAACACTCCACCTTTGTTAATCTATTTAAATTAGAAAACGGAACTTTCCATCCTCTGTGCTAAATCCAAACTCAGCCCCTTTTATTGTTACCCATTGTTTCCTTCGTCTGCAGTCATTCTTCCGGGTTTCGTGCAGACCAACGTTTCTACGGCTACTTAAGAACTACCAGACTGAGATTTCAACTCGTGTATTGTAATCATCGGAACTCCTGCCCTATTTCATTCCCACCCATTGTTTCCCCTTCGTCTGGAATCATTTGGTGTTACTTGCACAGATGTATGTTTCTAGGACAACTTAAGAAGAACTACTAGACTGAAATTTTAATCTGTATATTCTAATCATGGGAACTCGTGTCCTATTTTATTACTACTCATTGTTTTCCCCCTTCGTTTGGAGTCATCTGGGGTCACTTGTTCTGACACCAACGTCTCTAGTACAGCTTAAGAGGAACTACGAGACTGAAACTCCAACTTGTGTATTCCGATCAAGGGAACTCCTGCTCTATTTAATTGCTACCCATTGTTTCCCCTTCGTCTGGAGTCATCTGCGGTTTGTACACACGTCAATGTTTCTAGGACAATTTGAGAACCACCTGACTGTGAGTTCAACTTTTATATTCTGCTCGTGGGCTACAAAACGCGCTAATAAAACTCAGCACACGTCTGAAGGTCTCTGTGTGATCTGGGTCCTGCGTTACTGCGTGAACAGGCGAGAATGCAGAATTATAGACCACACTTCCTATGAGCCATCTGTTAAGCAAGGGAAAATTGGGTTTTTATGATATACATTTACTGCATAGCCCCCCCGTGTGGTTAAGATAACGGAGCTGGCAATCTGAGTGTGTTCATGCCTCACGCTAAATGTAGGCCGGATGCTTGTCTCGTTCACCTTTTTAAAACTGCCAATGAACACGAGGAATAAAATGTTGTGAATGTTATGAATATGCGGTGTTGCTGGGACTAATGTGGTAATATTTCCAACCTTTTTACCTATTCATGTCTCCTCCTAACCCATTTTCTTTGCGATTTCAAGAGAGGAAAACCATTAATATCGTGTTTTGGCCGAGTTAAAACAAGTGTACCGATATATTCTACCTACTTAACCTATTCCTGTCTCCTCGTAGCCCGTTTTCTTTGCGTTAACAAGGAGGAGTACTATTATTTTCTGTTTTGGTGGAGTTAAGAGGAGTGTAGCGATATATTCCACCTACTTGGCTATTTCTGTCTCCTAACTTGGTTTTGTTCTACTTTTATTGGGTTTGTAATAGTTGTCTGTGTCAGTCGAGTAGAAATGTTGGTGGTAAGTCCTTCCTGTTTCGTGGGTAACTGGAAGGAGGGAAAACTTGTTTTGAGAAGCTTGAACGACCGCCGAGAGAGAGAGAGGCCGCCGTGGTACAGTGGATCCGTGCGTGCTTTGGGATCCGAGGGGTCTCCAAGCGCACGGGTTCGAATCTTGTCTGAGTGTAGGTTGGGCTTCCTCACTCGGGGCAACGGTTTCCTAGCGGGTGGGCTTTGAAATAGGAAGTACCCTTAATAAGTATCCCCTTTAGCCCATAAATTCCCGTGAAAACCCCACATGGTATGAAAAAAAAAAAAAAAACCATCCTGCTTTTCTACTCAGCCAAAACTCAACTAAGGTGCATTTTTTGTTTCATGTGATTTAGAGAATGAGAAACAGGAGTAGCGCCGTCAGGCTGTCCCGCCCCCGCTCAGTGGGCTGCTGTGGCAGGGGAAGGCGCCTCCTTCATCTTCGGTAAGGGGGCCGAGGGGGGGACAAAGCCCCTCGCATCGGATCAGGCGGCCAGCCTGAAGATGGGCAGGCTGGCCACCAAGGATCCGGAGACACCCATCAGGGTGGAGTGCCTGGCAGGAAACGAGACTTCTGCCAGGACATGACCCTGAGGGACCTCCTGGCAGGCGTGAGGGCACCTTCTCCAAGCTGGCCCCATTTTACCAGCCTGAGGGGCGGGGCCACCCTCCTGTCTCGGGCTGGCAGAATCGGCCTCCTTCCCCGCCCTGGGAACGGGAACGGCCTTGTCCTTCACCGGGGTGTCTGGGTGGCTGACCACTCTTTTTCCCATTGCAAAAGAATACAGGGCAGTCTTGCCCCTGCCCCCTGCGGTCACCCTGACAAAACGGCGTGACGCGCCGCCGTCGTGAGCCTCGGGCCTGCCAAGAGGTCCCTCAGGGTCATGTCCTGGCAGAAGTCTCGTTTCCTGCCAGGCACTCCACTCTGACGGGTGTCTCAGGATCCTTGGTGACCAGCCTGCCCACCTTCAGGCTGGCCGCCTGATCCGACGCGAGGGGCTTTGCCACCCCCATCGGCTCCCTTACTGAAGGTGAAGGAGGCGATTGAGCGCCTCCCCTGCTGCAGCAGCCCGCTGAGGGGGGGCGAGACAGCCTGACGGCATCGACGTCATTCTCGCTCAGCAGGCTCAGTCTTGCCTCCACAGGTAGTACATGACTGCTCCTGTTTCCCACTCTTTAAATCACATGAAATAAATAATGTACCTTGGTTGAGTTTTTGGCTGAGTGAAAAAGTAGGATGATGGTGAAAAGACCGCTTGAGTGAGTCAGTGAGTGAGTGAAGGAAGGAGTAACGTAACTGCTACTACTGCTGCTGCTGCTGCTGCTGCTGCTGCTGCTGCATATACTACAACTGCCGCTATTACTATTAGTACTACTACAACTACTACAACTGCCACTACTACTATTACTACTGCCACTACTACTACTACTACTACTACTACTACTACTACTACTACTACTACTACTACTACTACTACTACCACCATTCCACAACAACTGCCACAACAATTGCCACTACAACTGCCACTACAACTGCCACTACAACTGCCACTACTACCACTACTGCCACTACTACTGCTACTACTACTACTACTACTACTACTACTACTACTACTACTACTACTACCTCACCTAACTCAACCTAACCTCACCTAACCTAGTAATAAGAAAACACCATAAATAAACTGTAATCACCACCTCACACAACCTAACTAGTCTTTACCTAACCTCACCTAACCTCACCTAACTAGTCTTTACCTAACCTCACCTAACTAGTCTTTACATAACCTCACCTAACCTCACCTAACTAGTCTTTACCTAACCTCACCTAACCTCACCTAACTAGTCTTTACCTAACCTCACCTAACTAGTCTTTACATAACCTCACCTAACCTCACCTAACTAGTCTTTACCTAACCTCACCTAACCTCACCTAACTAGTCTTTACCTAACCTCACCTAACCTCACCTAACTAGTCTTTACATAACCTCACCTAACCTCACCTAACTAGTCTTTACCTAACCTCACCTAACCTCACCTAACTAGTCTTTACATAACCTCACCTAACCTCACCTAACTAGTCTTTACATAACCTAACCTAACCTCACCTAACTAGTCTTTACATAACCTCACCTAACCTCACCTAACTAGTCTTTACCTAACCTCACCTAACTAGTCTTTACATAACCTCACCTAACTAGTCTTTACATAACCTCACCTAACTAGTCTTTACCTAACCTAACCTCACCTAACTAGTCTTTACCTAACCTCACCTAACCTCACCTAACTAGTCTTTACATAACCTCACCTAACTAGTCTTTACCTAACCTCACCTAACCTCACCTAACTAGTCTTTACATAACCTCACCTAACCTCACCTAACTAGTCTTTACCTAACCTCACCTAACCTCACCTAACTAGTCTTTACCTAACCTCACCTAACCTCACCTAACTAGTCTTTACATAACCTCACCTAACTAGTCTTTACCTAACCTCACCTAACCTCACCTAACTAGTCTTTACCTAACCTCACCTAACCTCACCTAACTAGTCTTTACATAACCTCACCTAACCTCACCTAACTAGTCTTTACCTAACCTCACCTAACTAGTCTTTACCTAACCTCACCTAACTAGTCTTTACATAACCTCACCTAACTAGTCTTTACCTAACCTAACCTCACCTAACTAGTCTTTACCTAACCTCACCTAACCTCACCTAACTAGTCTTTACATAACCTCACCTAACCTCACCTAACTAGTCTTTACATAACCTCACCTAACCTCACCTAACTAGTCTTTACATAACCTCACCTAACCTCACCTAACTAGTCTTTACATAACCTCACCTAACCTCACCTAACTAGTCTTTACCTAACCTCACCTAACTAGTCTTTACCTAACCTAACCTAACCTCACCTAACTAGTCTTTACCTAACCTCACCTAACCTCACCTAACTAGTCTTTACATAACCTCACCTAACCTCACCTAACTAGTCTTTACATAACCTCACCTAACCTCACCTAACTAGTCTTTAGCTAACCTCACCTAACTAGTCTTTACATAACCTTACCTCACCTCACCTAGTAACAAGACAGGAAATTAGCACACTGGTTAGCGACTGAAATCTAAAACAAGTTCCTGGGTTCAACCACCGGGACAGGGCGAGACGAAACGAGACGAGGAGACGAGACTTGTGGTTACTTTGTCAGCTTATTCTTTCTGTCACTGTTACCTAGCAATCTGAAGGTATTGGGGAGTAAATCTGTCTTGCATCCTGGAGAGAAGAAATTTTTATCACGCTCTTCACTTCAGGACGCCGTTTTTATCAAGTCTACCCTAAAAAAAGTATCCCCTTTAGCCCATAAATTCCCGTGAAAAGCCCACATGGTATAAATAAAAAGAAAAAAAAAGTGCAGAGCTGGAACGAGAAGGGAGGGTCGGCGTAAAGGAAGACTGGTTTCTGATTCTTTATAGAGCCATAATGTTTTCTTCGTTACAACGGCGCCACTTCAAGATTTCCCTTCATCGTTGGTGCTCTTGATATCTCTGTTTCTCTGTGCTTATGTTTTCTTATTTCTATCGGTTTTCTTTTTATTGTTAGTTTTTCATTTTTTTGTTGCTTATCTGTTTTTCTGTTAGTTTTTTTTTTTTTTTTTTTTTGTGTGTGTGTGTTTGCTGTTGTTTTTCTGGTCTTAATGTAATTTCTTTTGTTGTTAATGAGTTTTTTCCTGTTTCCTGTTATTTTTTTTTCTGTTAGTCTCTTTTCTGTTGTTGATTGTTATCTTCTCCTGTTGTAGTCTCTGTTGCTAATGTTTGTTTGTTACTAATCTCTTTCCTTTTTTTTTTATTTTGTTTTTCCATAACCTGTGTTTAATTTTATTTTTCTTTCCCCTTTTCTTTCTAATCAGTCTCTCTCTCTCTCTCTCTCTCTCTCTCTCTCTCTCTCTCTCTCTCTCTCTCTCTCTCTCTCTCTCTCTCTCTCTCTCTCTCTCTCTCTCTCTCTCTCTCTCTCTCTCTCTCTCCTCCCTCCCTCCCTCCATCCCCCCCTCCCCTCCTTCGCTTTTCTCCCTTAAATATTTTCAAGACAAGCCATCAGTAAATCATTTCAACTTTTTTTTTTTTTTTTTTTTTTTTTTTGCCTCGCATGAATGGAGAGAAACCTTTTGAAAAATCCCACAAAAAAAGGAAAAATAAACGAAATACTGAGAGAAAATATATTAAAAGACAGACAGACAGACTCACGTGATTACAAGTGATTTGAATGTGACCTAGCGACCCCCAGTAATGAATAGGGAGTGAGAGAAGGTATTAGGAGTCAGCGGGGGTTCCAAGGCCATTTGTTAAGTGTCACTGTGAATGGCATGTGTATGGTAATGAGGCAGGTGTGTCTGTGTGGCAGGTGTGTGTGGAGGGAGAGAGTGTGTTTTGTGTGTTTGTGTGGGTGTTGTGTATGTGTATTTGTGTGGGTGGGTGTGGGGGGAGGGGTGAAAGTGTAGGTGAGTGGATAAGGGATGATATGTGGAAAATTCTCTCTCTCTCTCTCTCTCTCTCTCTCTCTCTCTCTCTCTCTCTCTCTCTCTCTCTCTCTCTCTCTCTCTCTCTCTCTCTCTCTCTCTCTCTCTTTTTTGTGCATATTTTTATCCATCTTAATTATATAACTTGTCTACACACACACACACACACACACACACACACACACACACACACACACACACACACACACACACACAGTCCTATCCGAAGATCGGTCTATGACCTCTAAGCTCTCTCCGTAAAGGGGAAGACTGGCTGGGTGACCAGCAGACGACCGAGGTGAATTACACACACACACACACACACACACACACACACACACACACACACACACACACACATACCGCGTAGTGTATTGGTTAGCACGCTCGACTCACAATCGAGAGGGCCCGTATTCGAATTCGGGAAGCGGTGAGGCAAATGGGCAAGCCCCTTAAGGTGTAACCCCTGTTCACCTAGCAGTAAATAGGTACGGGATGTAACTCGAGGGGTTGTGGCCTCGCTTTCCCGGTGTGTGGAGTGTGTTGTGGTCTCAGTCCTACCCGAAGATCGGTCACTACGAGCTCTGAGCTCTCTCCGTTGAGGAAAGGCTGGCTGGGTGACCAGCAGACGAACGTGGTGGTGAATAACACACGGAGACGCAGACGCAGACGCACACCTGTCTTACCTGTTTCTTTCCTACCTGGCTTTCTCTCGTGTGCCCATTTTACTCTCTCTCTCTCTCTCTCTCTCTCTCTCTCTCTCTCTCTCTCTCTCTCTCTCTCTCTCTCTCTCTCTCTCTCTCTCTCTCTCTCTCTCTCTCTCTCTCTCTCTCTCTCTCTCTCTCTCTCTCTCTCTCTCTCTCTCTCTCTCTCTCTCTCTCGGTGGAAAGGTTTATTGCTAAGAATCTTGTGGATTTGATTTAAGGTCCTCTTAAGTATTTCAAAAAATAGCTCTCGTGAGGAAGTTTTGTATGGAGTAGTGGTGGTGGTGGTGGTGGTAGTAGTAGTAGTAGTAGTAGTAGTAGTAGTAGTAGTAGTAGTAGTAGTAGTAGTAGTAGAAGTAGGAGTAGTAGTAGTAGAAGTAGGAGTATTAGTAGTAGAAGTAGGAGTAGTATAATAGTAGTAGTAGTAGTAGTAGTAGTAGTAGTGGTGGTGGTGGTGGTGGTGGTGGTGGAGTTGGTATAAAAGTGTTGTATTTCATCATGTAACTATTAATCGACAAATAAGATACATTTCAATTACAAAATATTTCGTATTGATACAAAATCAGTACATTCATATCGTATCAAACTATAAACCTACTTACCTATCTATCTATCTATCTGTCTATCTATTTATTTATCTATCGATCCACCTACACTATGCAATATCAGCCTATAACATTAATATCAGTAACATTTAAACTCCAGAGCAAGATTGAGTCTCTATTTAACTCAAGTGGTGAGCGTTTTGTGGGTATCTTTATAACCCAACCCACATCAGGTAGTCAGGATGGGTCTGTGTCGCTGTGGGGCTCCTGGGATCTGTGTGTCCGTGTGTCTGTGGGGTGGGGCGTGATGGAGTGCAGGCAGATAGAGGCAGACAGAAGCAGGCCACGTCTATCTCGCTATGTCTCGCGTGTTGCTTTTCTGATTAGGGCATCAATAGTTGTCAGTCGATTGGTTTTCTCTCCTTACCTTCTCTACTGGTGCATTAATAAGTTAAAATACTGAATAAATGAGTTCAAACGTAGACTTAACCTCTTTCAATACTGGGACACATTTTTACCTTGAGTTTTGTGTACGATTAGGCCATTTTATTGACATTAGGAAGGGTCTGTGGAGGTCAGAAGGTTAATGACCACAGTCTTCACAATTTTAATCCTCCACCTAAGTTTCTGAAGCTGTATAAATTCACCAAACAGTAAGCAGAATATGGAAACGCATCATGGTACTGAAGGGGATAAGTTGAGTATAGATTGATAAGTTGGTTGATACGTTTAATGAGCAGTCCAGTAGCTTTTCTCTGTCATTCAAAGAAGAAATAGATCATACAGTCGATTTATAACTGTTGAAAAAGTTAGTCCAGTCTTTCTTTCACTGTAGAAGTCTTCCCTACTTACTCTATAGTCCGCAAGATAGAAAGTGGCGAAGCAGGACTGGGAAGTGTCAGTTTGAATTAAAAAGAATATAGATTAAACTAAATGAACCTGGAGTGACAGCTTGAACGAAAAAGAAAAAAGAACTAAAGGACTGAATTAACGTAGAAATTGACAGTTTAAATGAGAGAAAAAAAATACAAAACTAATTTAACATATACGAATTGACAGGTTGAACGAAAAAAGAAGAACAAAACTATATGACTGAATTAGCATAGGAACTGACAGGCCGAACGAAAACAAAACAAAACTACAAGACTGAAATAACGAGGACTGGCAGAGCGAACGGGAAAGAAAGAAGCTAAAAGTAAAAGGCAAGAAGCTATGAGGCTAAAGGGGCAACGTTAAGATGGGGATTGACAGTTTCGAGTAAAAGAAGAAAGAAAACACGGAACAACATTGATGAAGGAGGAAAGCAGGACAAATGATTGAGCCTCGATGGTGTGGAGGAGATCAGAACGAGTTGAGGGCAAAATGAGCTATGTTAAGATGAGGATTGACAGTCTCCAGTAAAAGAAAAAGGGATGAAAAGAATAGCATTGATGAAAGACGAAAACAGAACAAGTAACTGAGCGTTGATGGTGTGGGGATAAGAACGAGTTGAGGGCAAAATGAGCTATGTTAAGATGAGGATTGGCAGTTTCCAGTAAAGAAGAAAGAGAGAAAGAAAGGAAGAAAAAGAACAACATTGATAGAGGAAAGGAGGGCGAGTAACTGAGTCTCGATGGTGTAGAGGAGATAGAAACAAGTTGAGGGTCAAAATGAGCTATGTTAAGATGAGGATTGGCAGTCTCGAGTAAAGAAGAAAGAAAGGAAGAGAAGAAAAACATTGAAGGAGGAAAGCAGGACGACCAACTGAGCCTCGATGGTGCAGGGAGACAGGAACTAGTTGAGGGGGCGCACCATTACTCACCCTGCCCCAGCTGCGTCACTCCGCCGTGTTACGCTGATTGTATTGCTGTTCACTTGCTGGTTGTCACATTCACTCATTCATTCATTTGCTAACTATGATATGCATGATTTTTTTTTTTTTTTTTTTTTTTCATTTATTTACTTATTCATTCATTTGTTAACTCTTGATATTGACCATTTTTTCTTTTATTTATTCATTTGTTCATTTGCTAATTTCTTGATATGAATGATTTTTTTTTTTTTTTTTTTTTTTTTTTCCTGATTCATTTATCTATTTATTCGTTTTCTTTGAAGTTAGAGAGAGAGAGAGAGAGAGAGAGAGAGAGAGTAAATATGACGTCTAAATTGTACTTCTTTCATAACGTTTGACAGATAACATAAATACAGACAGACAGACAGACAGACAAGCAGACGCGTATACAACCAGATAAACTTACACATACACACACGCAGACAGACATAAATAGACAGGTAAACAATTAGACACACGTAGACAGGTAAACATGTACATACACACAGACAGACGAGGTAAGCAAACGTACATACACACACACAGACAAAGCTTTCCTGCCGTTATACATCACAAGAATTCCAGGTTAGGTTAGGTTAAGGTTAAGGTTAGGTTAAGGTTAGGTTAGGTTAAGTATGTGTCTAGTTGTATTCTGGGACATGTCTTGCTATTTAGTGTCTTTGTGGTGTCAAAATTAACAAATATTTCAGTTATTTTGTTGTCTTTAGCCTTTATTTGTACTACTCGATATCTCGTGGCATTGGTAGTGGTGGTGGTGGTGGTGGTGGTGGTGGTGGTGGTGGTGGTGGTAGGAATGCAAGTATTGCATATTCATCACCACTATTTCCGTATCTGCATCCTCATTCTTCCTCCTCCTCCTCCTCCTCCTCCTCCTCCTCCTCCTCCTCCTCCTCCTCCTCCTCCTCTTCTCTTATGAATACTGATTTGGAATGACTAACAATGAGAGAGAGAGAGAGAGAGAGAGAGAGAGAGACCCTAACTCCATTACCTCTCCCTTCGAACTCTACACCAGCATTCTCTCTCTCTCTCTCTCTCTCTCTCTCTCTCTCTCTCTCTCTCTCTCTCTCTCTCTCTCTCTCTCTCTCTCTCTCTCTCTACACTCGTATTCTTCATCCTTCACTGCATCACACTCCTTCTTACCCCTATCCCCATCCTGCCTCCTGCCTCCTGCCTCCTGTCTCCTGTCGCCCCTCAAGACATCCGCCATTCAGAAGCGCATTCCTCGTTCTCTCACCGCGACTATTTTCAAAGACTAGAGACGATTAGCCGAGTTCTAAAGCGTATATTTCCTTTTGATAATGCAGAAAACTTGTTAATCTGTCACTCTAAGTACAGAAACACCCTTAAAAAACCCGTCACTTCAACTAGAGCCCTTTAAAAATAATGAAGTTGCCGCCCAGAAGTGATTCAAAATATGTCCCCGTGGCGGCTGATCTGCGCTGGGCTGCTGTCACTCTGCTTATTACAGGGACGGGGAAGGAAAGAACAGGAAAGGAAGCTGGCTACTCACATATGGCTTGTGATTCTTGCTGGGTTTTGAAGGCTGTGTGCAAGGTTGGAGTGTGTGTGTGTGTGTGTGTGTGTGTGTGTGTGTGTGTGTGTGTGTGTGTGGGTTGGGTTGGGTTTTTTGAAGGCTTTAGTTTATTTTAAGGAGTTTTTGTTCTATGTTTTTTTTTTTTTTTAATTGTGGTTATCTTCCTTTTATTTTTGTTTCTGATGGTTTCCTTTTTGTTTTCATTTTTTATATTCTTTAAATTCCTGTGAAGTTTGTGTTTCAATATTTTCTTTGTGTGTGTGTTTTGTTTTTTTTGTTTTTTTTTTTTGTCTTCTAGGTATCTATATTTTAGTTTTTTTTTTTTTTTTTTCTTTTCTTGTACTTTCTATGTCATCCAGTCATAATTTTAGCCACTTTTTGTTACCTTTCATTATTTTACCTTTCTATCTTGTTTTGTGTTCATTTTAGTAAGTTTTCTCTATTTTTTTTTTTTTTCTCGTACCTTCTCGTTCCATCCTAATTTTAGCAAGTGTTCTTTCTCACCGTCCCTCGTTATTTTGTTTTCTTTTTTTTTACTTTCTACATCATTCTTCATTTTAGCTTGTTTTTTTTTTCTGTTCTGACAATCCAGTATTATTTTTTTCTTTTCTTTTACTTTCCATCTTGCTCTTTTCTAATTTTGGCAAGTTTTCTCACCGTTTGTCATTATTATTTTTTCTTTTATTTTTTTTCTATCCTTCAATATCAATTCTAGCAAGTTTTTTGACCATCCATCACTATTTTCCTTGTTTTTTTTTTGTGTGTGTAATACGAAATCTGAGTGACTTTTATACTTTCTCAATCCAGCAATTTTTTTTCCTCTCCCTCTTCCTCTCACTTACTTCATCGCGTGTCAGTCACAGAGAGAGGAAGAGAAAATTGAATCCAACCTCCAACGATTCAATTTAGCCCTTCCCATATATTTTCGCCTCTTGTTTGCTATGGTGAGCGGAAACTTCTGGGAAAAATGACACACGATACGAAATGAGAACGTGGTGGAATGAAGTTAGTGGATTTGTGAGTGAGTTTGTTGCTGTTTTGGTTGTTTGTTGTTGTTTAGAAATGTGTGTGTGTGTGTGTGTGTGTGTGTGTGTGTGTGTGGTGAGTAAGTTGACAAGTTCTCTCTCTCTCTCTCTCTCTCTCTCTCTCTCTCTCTCTCTCTCTCTCTCTCTCTCTCTCTCTCTCGTTACTGGATCACCGTGTTCCCATTCAACCTGGAATTTTGTGGACCCTAATTTAACTCGTTTTACCTGTTGCCTGTTGCCTGTTGCCTCTATTTTTCTTCCCATCTACCGGCTCCTCCTCCTCCTCCTCTTCATCTTCCTCCTCCTCCTCCTCCTCCTTTTTGTTCCTTTCTTCAATCGAGTTTTGTTTTTTCATAGGATTTTTTCATCCTTCTTTCCTTTTTATTCTTTCTTTTCTACTACTAATACTACTACTACTACTACTAGTAACAGTACTACTACTACTACTACTACTACTAATTCATTCATCCATTCGTTCATTCATTCTTTCGTTCGTTTTCCTCCTCCTCCTCCTCCTCCTCCTCCTCTAGTCCAGTTTTATTTTTTTCTCTATCTCTTTTCTCTTTCTTATTTTTAGTTCTCCTCTTCTCTTTTCTACTTTTTCGTCCTTCTCCTTCTTCTCTTGTTATTTTCCTCTTCATTGCATTTTACTTGTGTTTTGTGTCTTGTGTTTTCTCTGTCCTCCTTTTACGTTTGATTAGATGTTATGCTTTATTTTCCTCATCCTCCTCGTCCTCCTCCTCTTTTGCATTGTATTTACTATTTTGTGTGTGTGTGTGTGTGTGTGTGTGTGTGTTTGACTGTTTGAGCTGCTGCAGTCTCTGACGAGACAGCCAGACGTTACCCTACGGAACGAGCTCAGAGCTCATTATTTCCGATCTTGGGATAGGTCTGAGACTAGGCACACACCACACACCGGGACAACAAGGTCACAACTCCTCGATTTACATCCCGTACCTACTCACTGCTAGGTGAACAGGTGCTACACGTGAAAGGAGACACACCCAAATATCTCCACCCGGCCGGGGAACCGAACCCCGGTCCTCTGGCTTCTGAAGCCAGCGCTCTAACCACTGAGCTATCGGGTGTGTGTGTGTGTGTGTGTGTGTGTGTGTGTGTGTATGTGTGTGCGTGTGCGTGTGTGTTTTCTCTCCATTTCCTCGTTTCCTTTACTTCCATGCTTTTATCCTCCTCCTCCTCCTCCTCCTCCTCCTCCTCCTCCTCCTCCTCCTCCTCCTCCTCCTCCGTGTTTTCCGTGTCCAGGTAACGGATAGGTTCTCCCGGGGCTTCAGAAAAGTGTAACCTGCCGTGGGTGGAATGACCGACGCCCACCGCTCTCTCTCTCTCTCTCTCTCTCTCTCTCTCTCTCTCTCTCTCTCTCTCTCTCTCTCTCTCTCTCTCTCTCTCTCTCTCTCTCTCTCTCTCTCTCTCTCTCTCTCTCTCTCCACTCCTCTCCTCCCTCCCTCCCTCCTCCCTCCTCCCTCCTTCTCTTCTCCCCATTCATCTATTCCTTGTCCTCTTTTTTGCAATTTTTTTACTTATTTTGTCTTATTTTTTATTTTTCCTTTTCCTTTTCTTTTTTTTCCTATTCTGTGTCTTTTTCTCGCCTTTCTTTTGTTTTTGTTTCTTTTTTTTACCGTCACTTTTTGTTCTTAGGTTTTTCTTCCTTTTTTTTCTTTTCTTTCTGTTTTCTTCCCGCTTCCCGTTTTTTTTTTTTTTTATTTCATTTTTTTATTCTGTCTTTCAATTTTTTTTATTGTCACTTTTTTTTCTTTTTACGTTTTTCTTCCTCTTTTTCTTTTTATCTTCTGTTCTCTACCCACTTTTCATTCGTTTTTTTCTTCATTTCATTTTTTTCTATTCTTTCTTCCATTCTGTAACTTAACACTCATTTTTTATCCTTTTTCGTCTTTTTTTTTATATTATTCGTTTTTATGTGTCCTTTGATTCGTTCAGGTTAGCTCGGTCCAACATACAGCCTGTCAGATACATTAATTCCTAATAGTGTGTCCTCAAGACCTAAGGATCGTAGCTAACACACTTAACACACTCATGTCATGGCTCATATTAGTGTGTGTCTCCATTTCTCAAGCAGAACATGTACTATTGTTCCTCCTTTAGTCTTCATTCTTCTCTTCCCTTCATCCTTCCCTCATTTCCTCCCTTCGTCCTTACTTGATCTCTTCCTGCCTTCCGTCTCTCTCTCTCTCTCTCTCTCTCTCTCTCTCTCTCTCTCTCTCTCTCTCTCTCTCTCTCTCTCTCTCTCTCTCTCTCTCTCTCTCTCTCTCTCTCTCTCTCTCTCTCTCTCTCTCTCTCTCTCTCTCTCTCTCTCTCTCTCTCTCTCTCTCCACCCCACACACACATTCGTTCATTACTGCCACACCTACTATTGGGCAATAAAACACCAGTCATTGAGACAAGTTATATTTTACACTGGTTAATATTACTTACAGAGTGAAGCTAGAGATGGACCTTTCCTTGCTAATGTTAAAACTATTACAGATGACGCCACCACGAGCCAAGCGCTGTGCCGTTCCTCATTCCAACTGCTTATCTGGCGCGGGACATCTTGCCACGTACACATCTCAGAGGTAAGACTTGCTGTGTATTAAATCTCTCTTCATATCTTTCATGGGTCGTTCCTTTCCTGCTGGAGGGTGAGGGTGGCATCAGGTGTTCTTAAGGAGTGTGAGAGTTGGGTGAATCTGTCAATACACTTTGCTTTTTATTTGATAATCGTTTAATCTCTTCAATACTGGGACACATTTTTTACCTCGAGATTTGTGTACGATTAAACGATTTTATTGACATTAAGAAGAGTCTATGGAGGTCAGAAGATTAATGGCCACAGTCTTCACTATTTTGATCCCCCACATGAGTTTCTGAAGCTGTATAAAATCACGAAATAATAACCAGAGGGAATATGGAAATGCGTCATGGTACTGAAGAGGTTAATATGAGAATACCCGATCGAGAACGAGAAAAAAGTAATACCAGCATCAACGGAAAGAAAAGACAAAAAAACAAACGCGAAAGAAAAGTATTCGATCATCTTATAGAAAGTTCCTACAGATACTGGTGGCTCCGACGATGCTGATTGGCTGACCCTTTGATAAGCCAGCCAATCAGAATCAAGAGTTACCATCCTGTTGTCTGAGGCGAGGTGGAGAGAGAGAGAGAGAGAGAGAGAGAGAGAGAGAGAGAGAGAGAGAGAAAATATATCAAGTTTAAAGGAGTTTGTGCAGAGTAAAAGTAATGGAAAGGATTCAGAGTCGAGGGAACTGGATTTACGATATTTTTAGCCATGAAAGTGATGATAATAGGAGCAGCAACAGAGGTAGTGGTGGTGGTAGTAGTAGTAGTAATAGTAGTGGTGGTAGTAGTAGTAGTAGTAGTGGTAGTGTTGGTGGTGGTAGTAGTAGTAGTAGTAGTAGTAGTAATAGTAGTAAGAATAACAATAAGAAGAATATAATGAAATCAAGCAAATTAAAATAGAAAATCCTAATGATAGCGAGAGAGAGAGAGAGAGAGAGAGAGAGAGAGAGAGAGAAGAGTAATAATATAGTAGTTTATTTGTGTATTTAATTTATTTTGTTATAATTTATTCTACTTATCTATTTTGTGTATTTATTTATTTTTCCAAGAGCAACACTGGCCTGGGATCACAACAACAAAAAAAAAAGAAATAGGCTCGTTTTTTTCTCTCCATCCTCTCCTCCTTCCTTTTCCTCCTCCTCTCCTCCATTATTCCTCCATTTCTCTTTCAATCTCTATTCTTTTCTTCCCTTCATCCTTCCCTCATCTTCCCTTTTCTCCGTTCCTATTTTCTCTCTTCCTGCCTTCCGTCCTCCTTCCCTCCTTCTTTCTCTCCTCCCTCCTTCCTCTCTTTCTCTCCCCCTCCTTCTCTCCTTCCTTCCCTGCGGCGTCTTCATTCCTCTTCAGGGCGTGTGAATCTTAACTCTCTCTCTCTCTCTCTCTCTCTCTCTCTCTCTCTCTCTCTCTCTCTCTCTCTCTCTCTCTCTCTCTCTCTCTCTCTTAGCCTCATATGGTTATCATTCATCTTATCCTCATATCTATTATAATTAAGTACTGTAATGTGTGTGTGTGTGTGTGTGTGTGTGTGTGTGTGTATGTATGTATGTAGATTTTAATTAGAAACCAGCGTCCCTTCCTTATCTACGTACCGTTGTGAGATGTGTATGTTTGTTTGTGTTAGTAGTAGTAGTAGTAGTAGTAGTAGTAGTAGCAGTAGCAGTACCTTCCATAAGTCAACACTCTCTTTTTCCACTTTTTCGATTTCTCATTGTAATATCTCACTCCGCAAGACCTGTCATTCAACGTAATATTTCACACACCCTTCCTGAGGACTTACCCGCAGCCACACCACGCACAGGTCATCTCCATTCCACCCCAGACCCCCCTCACCTTCCCGGATATGAGACATTTTTTTTTCTTTCTATCTTCTTTCACTTGTTTTTACCTTATATGCAAGTAGTAGTAGTAGTTGTTGTTGTAGTAGTAGCTGTAGTAGTAGTAGTAGTAGTAGTAGTAGTAGTAGTAGTAGGTCATTGTTTTCTTTTTTTGTGTAGTGTGTGGTAAAAGCTATGTTACTGGCGGTAGTAGTAGTAGTAGTAGTAGTAGTAGTAGTAGGAATTTTTTTTCTTTTGTGTAGTGTGTGGTAATAGTTATGTTACTGGCGGTAGTAGTAGTAGTAGTAGTAGTAGTAGTAGTAGTAATACATATAATAACTTAGATGATAATGCTAATGATGGCGATAAGAGTGACATTAATACTATCGCTATCAGACTACAAAGAGGAAATTATTGGGTTTTATTTACTTATTTATCTATTAATTTATTTATTTGTTCATTTACTTATATATTTACTTATTACCTTCCGCCTCGCTCAGTGACAAGCTCAGACTGTATCTCCAAACTTCGATAATATGACAAGGGGAGGAGGCAGGTGGGAGACGAATATACTCTCTCTCTCTCTCTCTCTCTCTCTCTCTCTCTCTCTCTCTCTCTCTCTCTCTCTCTCTCTCTCTCTCTCTCTGGTTATTTTTCTCACCAAACCACTCCTCCTCCTCCTCCTCCTCCTCCTCCTACTTTCTCAACACCCATTCATTTTCTCTTAGGTCTTCTCCTCCTCCTCCTCCTCCTCCTCCTCCTCCTCCTAATCCTAATCCTCCTCTTCCTCCTCCTCTTCTTCTTGTTGCACGTCATCCTCATTATCATCACCATCATCCTCATCATCGTCATTTATCATCTCCATCCTCGTCTCCCTCATCTCGCCACTGTCTCCCTCCCTTCCCCCCCCCACCCTGAGTGCCTTGCATACTAATAGCTCGAATTTCCTCATCATAGAAGCGGGGAGGGGAGAGGAGGAGGGAGGGTCCTGGTGGTGGTGGTGGTGGTGGTGGTTGTGGGGGGAGTCAGTATTATTGGGGGTAGGAGGGGCGGAAGATCATGGTGACCTAAAAACCGTAGAGAAAGTTTGGGGGAAGAGGTTGGTGGTGGTTGCAGACGGAGGAGCGAGGAGCAGGTGGTGGTGGTGGTGGTAAATGTTTTTTGTCTCTTTATGGTTTGTGTAGTAATAGTCGTGCTGTAAGTGGTAGTAGTAGCAGTAGTAGTAGTAGTAGTAGTAGTAGTAGTAGTAGTAGAAGTAGAAATAGCGGGTCAACTGTGCAAACATTAGGAGCAACACCAGAAGTAATAGTAATAGTAGTGGTAGTAGTAGTAGTAGTAGTAGTAGTAGTGGTAGTAGTAGTAGTAACAGTGGTAGTAGTAGTAGTAGTAGTAGTAGAAGCAGAAGCAACAATAACACAACAGAGAAATATAAATAACAACTAATAATAACTTCATCACTTAGGTTAGCGATAGGACACTCCAAGTATCACCACCACCACCACCACCACCACTATACAGTATACAGTAACACTTGTCTGCGTCAGGAGCACAGCGGGGAGCGGCGTGTGTCCCGACAGGAGGAGGGTGCAGTGATGTACAGGGCAGCTATGGGTGTTATGGGCAGGGATGCGTTAATGAGGCCACCGTAATCAATCTCTCTCTCTCTCTCTCTCTCTCTCTCTCTCTCTCTCTCTCTCTCTCTCTCTCTCTCTCTCTCTCTCTCTGATTAGTCCTTTTTCCTGGTTTTCTCTCCGTTTTCTTTCTTTCAATATCTTTCAGTGGTGTTTGTCACAATTGTTGCTGGAGGGTGAGGCATAACAGGCATTGTCAGGGGAAACAAGGCAGGAAGGTGACGTGAAGGTAATCATGAAGGAGAAGGTAGAACATTATCCTTCTCATAACGGGAATACACTCACCGGCCTGTATTCAGAAACGCTTTGCTCTCTCACCACGACTATTTTGGAAGGCCACAGAGATAAAAGAGCGGCGGTTTTCAAGAGTTTTCTCCAGTTCATAATGTAGAAATCTTGTTATTTTGCCTCTAGAATTGTAAAAACACCTTAAAAATATCTCGCAAATTTAAATAAACTCTCTTGAAGTAGTGGAGCTCAAGCACATGTGTTTCATAATACGAACCCTCAACTTTCATTAAACCCCCAAACATCATCATGAACTCTGATTCCTTCAACATGATGCATAACTGTTCGTATCGTTAAGCCTTTTATTTTCTCATCTCGTTTTCTATAAGCCACGAAGATGATTAGTCAGGCTCTCATAGTTGTGCATTAGCTTCCTGGTTGTGCTGACTTTCTTGTCTTACTTTTTGCTCTCATCTTGCTACGTAACTGTTCGTTTTCTTCATTTTTTTACATCATCTCATTTTTAAAAGCCACACAGATAATTAGTCCGGTTTTCATAGATGTTTTTTTTTTTTTTTGTGTGTTTATGTCCAACTGACGCTGTAGAATTGCTAAACTGCCACTAAGAATCATGAAAACACCCTTAACAACCTTGCATTGGAAATTATGTGCATCAACTTGAATTATTTCCCAGAATACGGTCCAATGTTTAACTACCACAAAATAAGACTGGTCAAAAGTACGAGCTGAAACATAAAAACACGGTGTGATGACATTAGAACAGCTGTGAAGGAATGCAAGACTCCTGTTGAACTGTCAGCGTTAATAGACTCGTAAAAACACCTTTGAAAACCTTACCTTACATTAGAATCCACTGAAAGTATTAAGATTATATACTAAAACATTAGGAACACGGTGCGATAACATTGGAACAGTTGTGAAGAAAGGCAAGACTCGTGTTGAACTTCATTACAGTAAGTGAGTTAGAGGAACTGGAGTCATGAAAGCGTCCTTGAGAACCTTACCATACACTAGAATCCGCTGGAAAGAGTTGAGGTTATATACTAGAGCTTTAGGAACACAGTGCGATGATATCAGAACAGCTGGAAGAAAGACAAGACTCGTGTTGAACCATTACAGTAAGTGGGTTAGAGGAAGTGGAGTCGTGAAAGTGCCCTTGAAAACCTTTACATTAGAATCCGCTAAAGGAGTTGAGAATATGCATCAAAGATTTCAGGAATAAGATGCGATGACAAAACAAGTAGAACAGTTGTGATGGAAGACTTAATGTGCGTTGAACATTACAGTAAACGAAATCGTAAAAAAATGCTGTTGACAAACTTTCATTCGCTTTAGAATATGTTAGAAGAATGATATTGTGGAACTCTCAATCCCTTCAATACTGGGACACAGTTTTACCTTGAGATTTGTGTACGATTAGACCATTTTATTGACATTAGAAAGTGTCTGTGGAGGGCCACACTCTTCACAACTTTTAATCCTACACATAAATTTGTGAAGCTGTATAAAATCATTAAATAATAAACAGAATGAATATGGAAACGCGTCATGGTACTCAAGGGGTTAAGATTATGGTAACATTAGACTAGTTGAGAAGGAAGGCAAGATTTGTGTTGAACTATTGTACATGAAAACGTTCTTGAAAATCTAAACTTGCTAAAAATAGTGAAGATCATACACAAAAACTCCCAGAAACACGTTGCTATAATATAACAACTGTAACGGAAAGCAAGACTCGTCAAATATTAAACTATTATACATGAAAACGCTCTTCAAAATCTAAACTTGCTGAAAATAGAGATTATACACAAAAACTCCCAAAATTACGGTGCGATAATATAAGAACAGCTGTGAGGGAAGGTAGGAGTCGTGTTGAACTATTAGAGTGGACGAGATGACGCGGCTCAAACAGTGCAGATCGAGAGCGAGTCACCCAGGAGACTGACCCGGTACTGTGCCTGAGGGGGTTGCCGCTACGCTCTCTCGTGTCCGATAGATCGAGTGCAGAGGATCAATGGACTGCTATGTGTATGTTTGATGGCTTCCTGGAGCTTCCCTTATATTTTTCTGTTCGTATATCTTAATCCCTTGAATACCATGACGTGGGGGGATTAAAATAGTGAAGACACCGGCCATTATTCTTCTAACCTCCATAAACTCTACCTTATGTCAATAAAATGGTCCAATCGTACACAATCTCAAAGGTAAAAATGTGTTCCAGTATTGAAAGGGTTAAAATGTTCTATCAATGTTTGTTTTCAGAGACTGTAGAATGTGTTTAGTTATATTATGTTTTCTTTGCAGTCATAATGTGTAGGCGTTGCTGTGTTCCTTTGAAATAGCCCTAACCCCTTCAGTACCATGACACGTTTTCATATTTATTCTGCTTACTATTTGGTGATTTTATACAGCTTCAGATACTCATGTAGGGAATTAAGATAATGAAGACTCTGGCCACTAAACTTCTGACCTCCATAGACCTTTCCTAATGTCAATAAAATGGTCTAATCATACCCAAAGATCAAGGTAAAAATGCGGCCTAGTACTGAAGGAGTTCAGAACCACCGTTATTTATTAGATTCTTAACCCACCACACCACTCGAACCCCCGCCTCCTAACCCACACATTATGTATATATATATATATATATATATATATATATATATATATATATAGCAGAGAGAGAGAGAGAGAGAGAGAGAGAGAGAGAGAGAGATATATATATATATATATATATATATATATATATATATATATATATATATATATATATATATATATATATAAGGCAGGTGATGTTCCAAGCTACAGTATAAACCAGCCTGGGTTCGACTCCTTACCGTGCCAATTGTAACTTTTAACCGCACTGACCGACTCCTCAACTCTCCCTCATTCCGTCTGTGTCCTTCACCGTGAACTGATGCATGCCCTTGCTTCTTAACATCTTGTTCATTGAATGATACAACTTCAGAGACCTGAAGCTGGAGTCACTCTGAAATACTATCCAAACTTCCCTCGTCCATGTCTGGCTCTTCAATAAGATGATGATATTCACCACATTCCAGTCGTTTCATATTTGCTTGATAGACACAATTTCTTTGCTTCTTATCATTCAAGGCTAAAGATAACATTAATAATTTTTCTTCCTCCACCTTCCCCTCCTCCTCCACGTCAGGAAGTGTCAAGTGAAGCAGCCTCGACCACAGTGGATATCTAGCATTGCGCCCGGTGTGAACAGACCCATGGCAACCACTCTGGTGCCTCGTGTGCCTCGCCTCCCTGTGTGAAGCGGCCTTCAGGCAACTCTCCTTCATATCATTTGTTGCAGTTCCCTAAGGAGTTGAAGGAAAATAATGTTTGTTTTTGTGGACCAAACTCACCATTGGAGGTAGTCCATGCTGCCAAACCATCACGTGCGTCTTTTGCGATTTTATTATAGTAATTCCTTAGAAAATCACCCTGGGTAGGCCTATATAAGTGAAAAGTGTCTCTATGTGTATGTTGTGGGGGCAGTGACGCCCTGACACCAAGGATTACTTACATAGGCGTGTGTGTCAGCGTCAGCAGGCCTGTGTGTCAGCGCCAGTAAGCCTGTGTGTGTGCCAGCCATTGTAAGTACAGCCATTCATTCATATTGACCTACTCCCCCCCTCCCTCTCTCTCTCTCTCTCTCTCTCTCTCTCTCTCTCTCTCTCTCTCTCTCTCTCTCTCTCTCTCTCTCTCCAATTTATAACATAAGAAGATATATTTTGCTTCAGTTTGCTGCTGCTGCTACTACTACTACTACTACTACTACTACTACTACTACTACTACTACTACTACTACTACTACTACCAGCACCACACACGTCACAAACCAGAGAGAGAGAGAGAGAGAGAGAGAGAGAAATACTGAACCACGAAACAAATATTTACAAAAGTAATATAACAATGAGACTCATTAATTATGTAGTCATTCTATTACACTACATTGCTTTGGAAATAAAGAAATAATAAAATAAAAATGACCTCTCCAGTGCAAGACGGACGGGACGGGATGGGAAGGAGTCAACGATAGTGGTGGGCAAGTACCGCTAATTTCAGTACGTACCGGTACGTACCGGTACAAAAGACACCGTTACCGATACTACCGGTACACACACACACACACACACACACAAGCCAGAGGACCGGGGTTCGATTCCCCGGCCGGGTGGAGATATTTGGGTGTGTCTCCTTTCACGTGTAGCCCCTGTTCACCTAGCAGTGAGTAGGTACGGGATGTAAATCGAGGAGTTGTGACCTTGTTGTCCCGGTGTGTATTGTGTGCCTGGTCTCAGGCCTATCCGAAGATCGGAAATAATGAGCTCTGAGCTCGTTCCGTAGGGTAACGTCTGGCTATCTGATCTGCAGCAGATCAAACAGTGAAACACACACACACACACACACACACACACACACACACACACACACACACACACACGTACTTACTATCTGGAAGCTTTACCAAATCTCTCCACTCATTACTCCTACTTACTCATCTGTCTGTTGTGAAGAGCTAAGAGGAATGTTGAATTAGGATTAAGAGAGAGAGAGAGAGAGAGAGAGAGAGAGAGAGAGAGAGAGAGAGAGAGAGAGAGAGCTATTCCATTCACGTGCAGCGATACAAGTGGAAATATGTAATAGGTGAAAACAATTTGATGTGTAGGCATTGTTTTCAATAAGATCTCAAGCACACACAGTGACTTGCATACACTTATTCATTGGGGTTAACTAGTATCAAAGCTATTTAGGGTGTGCGTTGCCGTAACCCCTTCAGTACCAGGACGCGTTTCCCTATGCATTCTGCTATTTGGTGATTTTATACAGCTTCAGAAACTTATGTGGGGGATTAAAATAGTGAAGACTCCAGCCATTAATCTTCTGACCTCCATAGACCCTTCCTAATGTCAATAAAATCGCCTAATCAAACCCAAAAATCAAGGTAAAAGAATTGCGAGGAACCTTGATTTGTTTTCGCCAGCCACTCCACGAACGACGATGGAAAGTGGAAACATGTCGAGTGAAAACAAGGCGCTGTGTTGTTACTGTTGTCGTCCATAAACTCTCAATCTATCTCTGTGGGCACTGTTGTCATTAAGATCTCCAGCACTGAATTACCGCCATGCACTCAGTTATGGGCGTCTGAGTGAGTCGAGTCTAATCCCTAAGTGGCATTTTTACGATAGTTTGTGTGTGATTAGATGATTTTGCTTACAATAAGAAGGGTCTACGGTGTCATAGAGAGAGAGATATAGTAGCGAAGAGAATATTGTGTGTGTAGCCTCTCAGTAATCAGAGGTTAACTATTTAAACATGGTTGAGGACACAAAGTGGACAGTGGAGTGTGGGTGCCTGCTAGTGACACGGACAGCCGCCGTTTCCGTCTGCAAATTTTCCGCCTTTGTTGACCTACCAAGACCAAGACCAGAAGACTTGCCGCGTCTCCTCAACCTGCTGCTTCTACGTGCATTGGTTCTGCCACTAACCATGAACGCATCCATGCACGCTTTTTGGCTTGTTTAGCTCGTCTAAGTTTCGTACTACACAGTATTACGTTCAGAGCAGCGTATCTTTGCCGCAGCGTGGCCTCCATGTTTGTGTACATTGTTAGTCTGTGTGACGACCAAACACCGTTTGTGTGTGACACCACTGACAGGCCGGCGCCGCACCCAAAATATTGTCCATTTTATGAAAAACGACCGAAAAAGTGCTAGTGTGACACCGCCTTAAAAGTACAGAATAGGACCTCCCCCTTTTCCTCCATCCCACCCTCCCACGGTTCCACCTGTCCCAGCAAGCTTGGGGGACTGTGGGGAATCGGGCTTTAGGGGGGGAGCCAAAAGAGGCGAGATATGGCGATCTGAGAAATCTAAGGACAGAAACAACCGTTTTTTTTTTTTTTTTTTTTTTTTTTTTTACCTGTGTTACTGAAACAAGACTCATATTAGAAATACAACTTATGTGGCTTCTATATTTCAAATTCCACATTTATGAGGAACTTTGTTTGTAAGAGTGTTTTTGTGTTTGATAAGATAGACATCATGTTAATCTGTCAGTACAACCATCAAGGGTCCCTTCAAAACCTGTGTGACTGAAACAAGAGTCTTTTGAAAATATATGTTATGTGGCCACTTTTTAAAAGTCCACACAGTTCATAAAATTTATTCATTATAGTGATTTTGCTATTGATGAGGTAGAAATCATGTTAATCTTTCAACAGAAATATCAAACTAACCTTAGTCTTTGTGTGTGTGTGTGTGTGTGTGTGTGTGTGTGTGTGTGTGTGTGAGAGAGAGAGAGAGAGAGAGTATTTGACATGTGTTAAGTAATTGCTGTACCAAGAAAAATCAACCCCGTGCCAACTTCCACCTGATATACAGCTTACTTATCCTTCATTTAAGTGCACATGTATACCTATGTGTTTTTTTACATCTCCATGCACATGTATATTTACATGTGTACATGACCTTGTTCAGCCATACATTTGCCCCAAAGACAGCTTCCTTCCTCTCATCCAAATCCACCAAAGCTGGAAAACACTATTATCTCATTTGTATGTATGATTTACCGTCTAAATCTTCGTGGAACAGTATGCCACGAGTATTGCGACTCTTTTAAGGTCACATCTATATTGGGCAGCTTAAAAAAATGGACATAGTATGGAAAATAAGGAGCGTAACTGGGGCGTTCTCATGTGTTTTCAATGGGTGGCTGGTTATGTTTTGTGTGTAAGGGGGGTAGGGGCAGCAGCGGACCAATAGCACGCTGGTTTCATTTTTGTGACATCACGCCGCCTTCTCTAATTTAACTTCCTTGAACTCATCTTTTCAGGGGAGAGACGAGGAGTTGGCGGAATGTTGTTTGATGATCTTTAGGACGCAGAGCCAGAGAAGACGTTTGGGTTTGTGAGGGACTGTGCTGAAGCTGTCATTCCTTCCTATCTACCCCTGGGTGAGTGTCTGGGGTCTGTGTGTCTTGGTGTGTGCTGGAGGGGTTGAAATACTGGTGTGTGTGGTGTGTGTGGATAGGAGTGGTGAGGGTGAGAGGGAGAAGCAATGTGGGGTTTTTTTTTGTCTTACTTTTTTTTTTTTGTGTTTTGTCGCTTTTTCTATATTTGTTTGTGTCCCTCTGTTTCTTTTCATTTCCTCTTTTTTCTTTGTCTGTCTTGTTTTATTCTCTTTCTCTCTCTCTGTCTATCTTATTTCGTTTCTATCCTTGTCTTTGTTTCCATTTTCTCTCTTTCTCTTTGTCTTGTTTTTATTTTCTCTTTCTTTTCTCTCTCCCTTGTTTTGTTCTCTTTATTTCTCTCTGTCTGTCTTGTTTTTTTCTCTCTGTCTGTCTGTCTGTGTCTCTTTCATAGACAAAAAGAGTATTACTATGATAACATTAACTGTTGATTTTTAACGCCATCCTTCATAAGACCAGCCCAGTAGAAATTGCAATATCTATTCATTTTATATCATTGTTCTAAATGCTGTCAATTATCAAATATTACTATGATAGAATTTTTTTTTTTTTTTTTTTTTTTTACATTACAAGGGCACTGGCCAAGGGAAAACAAAGTGTTGGAAAAAAAAAATCCCGCTGGTTGCCAGGCCCTGTTAAGAGGAAAGTAGGAGAAAGAGAAAAAACAAAAAAATCTAAAAGGAGGGTCCAGTTAACGTAAGAGGTGTCTTGACACTCCTCTTTTGAAAGAGTTTAAGTCATAGGCAGGTGGAAATACAGACACAGGTAGAGAGTTCCAGAGTTTACCAGTGTAGGGAATGAAGGAGTGAAGATACTGGTTAACTCTTGCATTAGGAAGATGGACAGAATAGGGATGAGAAGAAGTAGAGAGTCTTGTGCAGCGAGGCCGCAGGAGGGGGAAGGCATGCAGTTAGCAAGTTCAGAAGAGCAGACAGCATGAAAACAGCGGTAGAAGACAGATAAAGATGCAACATTGCGGCGGTGACTTAAAGAATCAAGACAGTCAGTTAGAGGAGAAGAGTTGATAAGACGAAAAGCTTTAGATTCCACCTTGTTTAGTAAAGCTGTGTGTGGATCCCCAGACATGAGAGCCATACTCCATACACGGGCGGATAAGGCCCTGTACAGAGCAAGCAGCTGGGAGGGAGAGAAAATGGACGAAGACGCCACAGGACACCTAACTTCTTGGAAGCTGATTTAGCAAGAGTAGAGATGTGAAATTTCCAGTTTAGATTTTTAGTGAAGGATAGACCGAGTGTGTTTAATGTAGAGGAGAGGGGAAGTTGAGTGTTATTGAAGAAGAGAGGATAGTTGTCTGGAAGGTTATGTCGAGTAGATAGTTGTAGAAATTGAGTTTTTGAGGCATTGAACAAAACCAGGTTTTCTCTGCCCCAATCAGAAACAAGTGAAAGATCAGAAGTTAACCATAAACTCTGAACACCATCCCTCATAAGACCAGGCCAGTAGAAATTGTAATATCTATTAATTCTATATCACTTCACTTTCTTATAAATGCTGTCAATTATTGAGTGTTACTATGATAGGATTAACTGTAGGCCCTCATTGCCCCATAAAATCATCTCTTACCCATAACCCCATAATTATTGAGTATTCCTGTGATAGAATTAACCATAGATTCTCAACATCCCATAAAAATCACCCATACCCCATAAAATGACCTCTCACTCACCCATAAACCATAATTACTGAGTAATACAGAGATAGAATTAACCATAAGCTGTGAACACTTTGCCCCATAAAAACAGCTGTCTCACACCCATAACTCATAACCATTAACCTAACCTACAGTATTGTAAGGGAAATTAACCTGCTTCTTGCCCCTTCACCTTCTCTCCCACTCACCTCTGCCACCTCACTCACCCATAACTCTCCTCCATCAGTCAAGAATCACAAGAACAATGCTGTGTCGGAGGCAGAGCGGTGTTGGCGACTGCTGCGTTGAGGGAGGTACATGGAGTTCAACTTGGTGTACCAGTGAGGCACCAAGTTTGGATTTGCCACGCCCAACGCCAAGATTGAAAGTATCTTGATGTCCCCTTCATGTGGTGAGGGGTTGTTAGTTTGTGCATTTCCCTAGTTGTATGTACCTTGTATTTACCTAGTTGTATTGATCTAGTTGCGGCATACAGGAGGGGGAGCTGTGTTCATGCTGTCCCATCTCTGTTATCCCAAAAATTATTCAACTTCATCTTAATCCCTTCAATACTGGGATGCATGTTTACCACCAGCTTTGGGTGTGATTGTACCATTTTATTGACATTAAGAAGTGTGTATGGAGGTTACAAGATTAATGGCCATAGTCTTCACTATTTTGATCCCCCACCAATAAGTGTTCTGAATGTGTGTAAAATTGCCAAGTAGCTAGTAAGCAAAATGAACATGAAAATGCGTCAAGGTACGGAAGGGGTTAAAGTTATACATTGTATTGGCGCCAATACTGACCCCTGTGGCACTCCTCTTTCTACTGCTCTCTACTTGGACTTCATATCTTTGACTACCGTTCTTATTTCTCTCCCCCTCTAATAATTTTCCATCCATCTCAATGTGTTTGCTTTTAAACCACCCTTCTTCTCTAATTTCCACAGTAACCTTGCATGTGGCACTTTTTCAAATGCCTTTTTTAAATCAAAGTAAATACAATCAACCCATCCCTCTCTCTCTTGTACCCTATCAACTATTCTAGAGTAGAAACTCAATAAATTAGTTACACACGACCGACCTTTTCTAAAGCCAAATTGGCTATTTTATAGTAATTTGTTGTCTTCAAGGAACTCGATCCATTGTTTCTTTATTACTCTTTCACACATCTTACATAATTACACTAGTTAATGATACTGGTCTGTAATTTAGAGATTCTTCCTTCCTTCCGCTCTTATATATGGGAACCACCTCAGCTCTTTTCCATTCTACTGTTGTATATAGGACTTGCTAGTTCTTCCCTACATTCTTTCAGTATTCTGCCTGAGACTTCATCCGGTCCCATTGCCTTCTCTTCATCCAGTTCCTTCATTAACTCTTTTATTTCAAGCTTGGTTACTTTAATCTCTTTCATATAGACTGTCTTTCTATTACCCTGTGGCCTTTCAAATTTGGATTCCTTAGTAAAGACCTCCTGGAATTTATTATTTGATAGTTCTGCCATACTTTTTGGGTCTTCCACTATCCCGTTCTCTCCTTTTAACCTTTCTATTGTTTCTTTTTGCCTAATTTTTTCCATTTATGAATCTGTTGAACCCTGCGTGCTTTGGGGTCCGAGGGGTCTCCAGGCACACAGGTTCGAATCCTGTCCACGGTCCGAGTGTAGGTTGGGCTTCTTCACTCGGGGCGACGGTTTCCTAGTGGGTGGGCTTTGAGATAGGAGGTGCCACAGAAAGTAGCCCCTTTAGCCCATAAATTCCCGTGAAAAACCCAACATGGTGTAAATAAATCAAAGATAAATAAATAAATAAAATAATACCATAATTCTTAATATTTTCTTAGGTCTAATTTGGAATTGAGAGAAACACGACAAATTAGTTTTTTTGTCATTAACGTTACAATGGTATGGATTGGTGGGTGTAGGCGAGGTGTACCAGTATATTATTGGTGTGTGGCTGTTAATTGTTAGTTTATTTCAAGATTAGTGTTTCTTATAGGATATTTTCTTTTTTCTGCAGTTTTATCAGTTGAAAAATAGTGCTTTATTGATTTTTGACGTAAATAATGAGTTCCTTTTCTTTCTTTTGGTTAACTGGTAAGAGTGATGCATTGTTTATTGAAATATGAAGTTTTATGGGCATAGATGAGGAATTAATTGTCATTATCTTATGCACCAATCGTATGTAATTGAGTGTAAGTTTGTAAGGGATGTTGATGGTCAATAAACTATAATAATGATGTGGGTGAAGTTTGAGTGTACTAATACAGCTTGATTTATTTCAGGTTGTGTCAAGATATGGAGGGAGAAAGAACAGCCAAGGAGGAGGAGGGAGAGGTACAGGAAGATAACAAGAAGAAGAAGAAAAAGAAGAAAGAATGAATGAAGAGAAAAAAAGAAAAAGGTAAAATAAGAATAAATATTGTCATTTTATAAAGTTAAATCTCTCTCTCTCTCTCTCTCTCTCTCTCTCTCTCTCTCTCTCTCTCTCTCTCTCTCTCTCTCTCTCTCTCTCTCTCTCTCTCTCTCTCTCTCTCTCTCTCTCTCTCTCTCTCTATTGCTCTCTGTTGTCTCTATTCCTATTATTAGCCAGATGGTTGGATGGGTTGGGTTGAGTTGGGTTGATTTGGGTTAGCTTGGGTTGGGTTGGGTTGCGTTGGGTTGAGTTATGCTGGGATGTTTTGGGTTAGGTTCATTTTGGTTCAGTTTAGTTAAGTTTGGTTAGGTTGAGTTCAGTTAGGTTTGGCTGAGTTGCATTCAGTTCAGTTTACAACATAGTGAAGGTGACTCAATGTAAACAGTGCACCTCTCATTACAGGAAAGTCAAGCCAAGAGTCCCTGAATGCTGTGAAGGAGACACTGCTGCTGGAACACTGCACCTCCAAGCCAAGCCAAGCCACAACACAACACAAGCCTTCTACAACACCTACAGCCATCAGCAACACCCAGAGTACAAGACAACACCTGGAGCCATGAAGAACAGTTAGGATAGATTAGCAGTTTGGAATGGTTTTTTTTTTTTTTTTTTTTTTTTAAGGACATTTTAAGACAAGTTTGGCATGTTTTTATGGTATTTTAAGACATTTGGCATGTTTTTTATGGCATTTGAAGAAAGTTTGGCTGTGATAATACCATTTTATTGACATTAGGAAGGCTGTATGGAGGTCACGAGATTAATGGGCACAGTTTTCACTATTTTAATCCTCCACATGAGTTTGTGAAGCAAGTGTTGGATTCTCAGGACAAAGATGCAGTGTGCTTGTTAAGATTCACTCAGCACGCACTCACTCCTTCACTTACTGAGCTCAGAGGGAATGAAGAATGTGCATGGAAGTAAATGTTGCTGCTTGTGTGTTAGACAAAGGCCTGTATTCACAAACACTTTACTCTCTCACCAACATGCCTTCCAAGGCCACAAAGATCACTGGCAGGGTTTTCAAGAGTGTTTCTCCAGTTGATAATATAGAAATCTTGTCACTCTGCCTCTAGAACCATAAAAACACCATTAAAAATGCTTTATTCTCTCACCATGACTGTTTTTCAAGGCCACAGAGATGACTGATCAGATTTTCAAGACTGTTTCTCCAGTTAATATTGTAGAAATCTTGCCACTCTGCCTCTAGAACCATAAGAAACACACTTAAAAATGCTTTATTCTCTCACTATGACTATTTTCCAAGGCCACAGATGACTTGTGGGGTTTTCAAGAGTGTTTCTCCAGTTAATATTGTAGAAGTTTTGTCATTCTGCCTCTAGAACCATAAGAAACACACTTAAGTCCTTGAATGCCTTGATGCATTTCCATATTCCTTGTGGTGACTGTTTGGTGATTTTATACACCTCCAGAAACTTGTGTGGGGATTAAAACAGTGAAGACTATGGCCATTAATCTTCTGACCTCTATAGATCCTTCCTAATGTCAATAAAATGGTCAAATGGTACACAAATATCAAGGTAAAAATGTGTCCCAGTACTAAAGGGGCTGAAATGGTGAAGACTGTGGCCATTAATCCTCTCATGTTTATAGATCTTTCTTAATGACAATGAAATGGTTTAATGTACACAAATCTCCAAGGTAAAAATCTTTCCTAGTTCTGAAGGGGTTAAAATAGTGAAGACTGTGGCCATTAATCTTGTGACATCTATAAACCTTTCCTAATGTCAATAAAATGGTCTAATGGTACACAAATCTCAAGGTAAAAATGTGTCCCAATACTGAAGGGGTTAAAATAGTGAAAGACTGTGGCCATTAATCTTCTGCCCTCCATGCACCCTTGCTAATGTCAATAAAATGGGCTAATGGTACATAAATCTCAAGGTAAAAATGTGTCCCAGTACTGAAGGGGTTAAAATATTGAAGACTGTGGCCATTAATCCTCTGATGTTTATCGATCTTTCTTAATGGTAATGAAATGGTCTAATGGTACACAAATCTCAAGGTAAAAATGTGTCCCAGTACTGAAGGGGTTAAATTAGTGAAGATTGTGGCCATTAATCTTGTCACCTCCATATACCCTTGCTAATGTCAATAAAATGGTCTAATGATACACAAATCTCAAGGTAAAAATGTGTTCCAGTACTGAAGGGGTTAAAATAATGAAGGTCAAGGGTGTATGAAGAGTGTATCTTACTATGTAAATTGCTTCTATGAATGGTGTGTGTGTGTGTGTATGAGTGTGTGTGTGTGTGTGTGTATTTACCTAATTGTATTTACCTAATTGTAACATACGGGAAAAGAGCTATGCTCGTGTTGTCCCGTCTCCATATCTATTAATGTCCAGCTTTTTCTTAAAATCATGAATATTCCTTGCGTTGACCACTTCCACGTCTAAACTATTCCATGCTTCCACCCTTCTATGAGGGAAGCTATATTTTTCACATCTCTCCTATAAGTGGCCATTTTAGTTTTTCCCATGCCCTCTCGACATTCTTTCATTCCACATACACAGATCTTCCCTATCCATTTTTCCATGCCAATCATCACTCTGTATATTGCTATCAGGTCTCCCCTTTCTCTTCTGTTTTCCAGGGTCGGAAGTTGCATTCTTTTCAGTCTGTCTTCATAAGTCAAATCTCTTAAGTCAGGCACCATTTTCGTTGCAGCCCTCTGTACTTTCTCTAGTTTCCTTATGTGTTTCTTTAAGTTCGAGCCCACTGTATTGTTGCATATTCAAGCCTCGGTCTTATCATTGCAGTAATTATTTTCTTCATCATTTCTTCATCTAAATATACGAACGCCACTCTTATGTTCCTCAATAAGTTCAATACTTCTCCAATTATTTTGTTTATATGTCTCTCTGGCGATAGGTCATTGGTAATTGTCACCCCAAGGTCTTTTCTTCATGACTGGTTTTATGTCTTCATTTCCTATCTTGTACATACTCCTGATTCTTCTTTCACTCTTGCCAAACTCTATTTTCTTGCATTTTGTCGTGTTGAACTCCATTTGCCATGTACAGCTCCATTTCCATATTCTGTCCAAGTCTTCCTGGAGTAGTTCGCAATCTTTGTCACATCTCACTTTTCTTAACAATTTTGCATCGTCTGCAAATAGGCTCACATAACTGGACACCCCATCCACCATGTCATTTATGTAGACCGCGAACATTACTGGTGCCAACACTGATCCCTGTGGAACTCCACTCTCCACCAATCCCCATTCTGATGGTCTGTCCTTAATTATTGTTCTCATTTCTCTTCCTACCAAAAGTCTTCCATCCATTTTAGTAAACTGCCATGCACTCCTCCTACCATTTCAAGTTTCCAGATCAGTCTCCGGTGTGGTACCTTATCAAAGGCCTTTTTTAAATCCAGATATATTCCATCAGCCCAACCATCTTTTTCCTGTATTACATCTATCACCCTCGAATAGTAACATATCAGGTTTGTCGTGCATGAACGCCCTTTTCTAAAACCAAATTGACACTCACAAAGTATGTCATTTTTCTCCAAGAAGTCTGTCCATCTATTCTTCACCACCCTCTCACACATCTTAGCTACCACACTTGTAAGTGACACTGGTCTATAGTTCAATGGGTGTGTGTGTGTGTGTGTGTGTGTGTGTGTGTGTGTGTGTGTGTGTGTGTGAGTGTGTGAGATAATGACTTTTTTCTTATTTCTTAAAGGTAATGTAGAGTTTTTAGGAGTTTGTGAGTGAGGTGAGTGTGTGTCAGTGTGTCAGGGGTGTATCAAGAGTGTATCTTCCTCTGTAGATTGCTTCAATGAATGGTAATGAATGGTGTCTTAACCCCTTCATTACCATGACATGTTTCCATGTTCCTTGTGGTGACTATTTGGTGATTTTGTACAGCTTCACAAATTCATGTGGGGGGTGAAAATGGTGAAGACTGTGGCCATTAATCTTGTCACCTCCATACACCCTTCCTAATGTCAATAAAATGGTGTTATTGTAGCCAAAACTGTCTTAAAATGCTCTTAAAATATGCCAAACTGTCTTAAAATGCCTTCAAAACTGCCAACCTCTTAAAATGACTTAAAAACATGCCAAACTGTCTTAAAATGCCTTCAAAACATACCAAACTGTCTTAAAATGGCCTCAAAACATGCCAAACTCTTAAAATGGCCTCAAAACATGCCAAACTCTTAAAATGCCCTAAAAAACATGAGTCTCCATATTCCTTATGGTGACTATTTGGTGATTTTGTACAGCTTCACAAACTCATGTGGGGATGAAAATGGTGAAGACTGTGGCCATTAATCCTGTTACCTTCATAGACCTTTGCTAATGTCAATAAAATGGTCTAATGGTGCACAAATCTCATGGTAAAAATGTGTCCCAGTACTGAAGGGGTTATTGTGTGTGTGTGTGTGTTTAAAATGTATTGTTTTCTTGTATATTATTATTATTTCTTTGTTTCTCTCTCTCTCTCTCTCTCTCTCTCTCTCTCTCTCTCTCTCTCTCTCTCTCTCTCTCTCTCTCTCTCTCTCTCTCTCTCTCTCTCTCTCTCCTCTTTATTATTGAAAGAGTTGGTTTGTAAGATTGTGTCACTTCAAAACCAAACATTTTCATCCTTGAATATTTGTTAACTTGAAAAATTGGGTAAAAATATTTTGTGAAATTGAAAATTTGTTCAGATTTTTTGACGTTAAGTTGTAAATTGTAAATGTTTTTTTATATTAAGTTGATAATTGTTGTAGACTTTTATAATTTTTTTTTATTATAATATTGTCTGTTTTATATTTGAAAATTTGTGTAGACTTTTCACTATAGATTTTGCTCACTGTTTTTATACTGAGTTGAAAATTTGTGTAGAGTTTTCTCGCTGTAATCTTTTATAGTTTCACTGTAGCTATTTATTTTTCATTCATTTTGTTAAGTTAAAAATATTTGTAGAAAATTTGTGTAGACTTTTCACTATAGATTTGCTCACAGGTTTTTATTTTTCATTCATTTTGTTAAGTTAAAAATATTTGTAGAAAATTTGTGTAGACTTTTCACTATAGATTTGCTCACAGGTTTTTATACTGAGTTGAAAATTTGTGTAGAGTTTTCTCGCTGTAATCTTTTATAGTTTCACTGTATTTATGAAAAATAAGTTAAGTTGAAAATATTTGTAGAGTTTTGCAGGCAATGTACTAATGTAAAGAATTGAATAAAAGTGTAGGGAGACTCTTGCATTTAATTTTAGCTCCAATATGCATCTGCCTCATCTCCGGAGACTCTTTCGAGTATTTTCGACTTAGTACAGTTTTTAGGGCCCGTTTTTGGGGTTTTTCGGCCATTTTTTGTCGTTTTACGCCCGTTTTCGGGGATTTTTTGGCATGTGCAGCAGTATTTTGGGCCCATTTTAGGAGTTTTTAGGGTTTTTGGCCATTTTTTTTTGGCCACGCAGTCAGTATTTTGGCTGGTAATGCAGTCAGTCTTTTGGACCATTTTTTAATAATCACTTGCTAACTTTTTTAAACATGATTAACTTTCATCATGGCATTTTTTGAAGTCATGCTGTGAGTTATTTTTCACATTTGTTCACCCTCCACTTTTTTTTTTTTTTATTGCTTGTGATATAAATAAAAAACTTCAAATTAATTGGCGTTTTTATTTCTGTTATTTATTGTTTAGAGTGAGCGTAGGTGATTAATGGAGGCAATATTGGTGTGTCAGACAGTCACCTAAGCCAGCTCGAGGCGACTACTCACTGAAACCAGCCACAAATATTCCCAGGAAAGGAAATCTACCAAAACAATAAAGATTTCTTCACAATTTATTATTCAGTAGTGACACAGCAGCTCTTAGTACAGTGACGACACAATAAGGGCAGTGAAGACAGTTTATTACAATGGAGAAATGGCACCACAACACCACACCTG
>NC_059282.1:12568555-12638555 GCF_017591435.1 Portunus trituberculatus
GTCAATGAGTTTTCCATTGCCATTCTTAGCAACTCTCCACCCCATAAATCATCGCTGCCATCCACACAGTCCACTCTTCCCATTTCACCTCTTTGCTGTTGAAATCTCCCATCATTACCAGTTTCTCTTTAGTTTCCATCAAATACTCTATCCATCTTTTTGTGTCCTCCATCTTCCTTTTATATTCCTCTCTATTCCATGAATTGGTTTTTGGGGGAGCATATACCACAACAAAGTCTCGTTTAACACCTCCACACACCACCTCAGCCCCAACCACCTCAGCTAACCCATTGTCATTCGTCAGTTCATAGGCAACAAGATCTTTTTTCACCAATAACATCACACCGCCTCCATGCTTTTCTGTTCTATTTCTTACCCATATGTTGTATTCACCATCAATTTTATTCTCCTCAATGACTTCAGTAAGTTTAGTTTCAATTATCCCCATCACGTCAGGCCTCTCTACCCTAAGATAGTCATTTATTTCTACCAGAGCAGACCATAACCGATTCACATTAGTGTATGCCATTTTTAGTTTCTCTCCCCTTCTCCTGTTTTCCCAATCATCTACTTTATCAGTTTCATATCCCTGACTCTCCAGAAAAACTTCTTCCTCTTCTCCTCTGATCTTGATTCGTTTTTTTTCCTTTGCCTGCTTCCATAAGTCACTGGTCTTATTTCTTTCCTCTGCGTTCATGTCTCTCCTTATCCATATATCTTTATAATCCTCCCGCTTTCCAAACCTCCATGAACCATTCAAAATGGTTCATGGAGGCTTGACTTACACATAGGCTAATCAGTACCTACAGAGCCCCGTTGACATGGACCGTTTATCCCCGTCAGTGACGCAGAGCAAACTTGTCTCGGGAGCCTCGCTCGTCGCCTCTCCACCTCCCCTCCCCCGCTGTTCCCGACCCTCTCATCACTCGCCTTTTAAATCTGATTGATGTTTAATTGATTGAATGATAAGTTTATTGTTGTAGCAGTGTATACACCTTCGAACTGTTGTCCATTTACGTATGAATGAACCTATCAAATTACCAGCTTATCTATCTATCTATCTACACACAAGCATGTAGATATCTCCACCAGCACCGCCAACACCCACACCTAACCACCTTCGCCATCATAAGCGCCAGTGTGTCAGTTTTAAGGATGGTAGTTTTGGTCTGAGTAGTACTCGGTTTACTCGGTTTTTGGATTTGAGTGAGTACTACTCGGTTTACTCGGTTTTCATAATTCAATTACATGTTCAATTTATGCTTTGAAAATGTAATACAGGCCTTCAAACTAAAGAGTAAAGATTTTTTTCCGTATTTTGTTGGGGAAGAAGGCGGTGCATGCCGCACAACCACCCAGACATCAATGGAATAGTCCAATTCCTAAGAAAAAGCCTAACAGTGCCAACAGTCCAACACACGGGCTTGGCTGAAGGAAAGAGAGACCTGTACGAGTACACGACGAGTAGGCTTACTCAGTCAGTTCACAGTTGGCAGTTAGTAGTGGTGAACAAGTACCGCTAATTTCAGTACCGGTACGTACCGGTGCAAAAGAAACCGTTACCGATACTATCGGTACTGTACCAGTACTGTAAACACACACACACACACACACACACACACACACACACACACACATATATATATATATATATATATATATATATATATATATATATATATATATATATATATACACACACACACACACACACACACACACACACACACACACACACACACACACACGTGTGTGTGCGTGTGTATATTGGAAATTGCCAATTTAAATATCTAGCATTTATCATTTCTATCTACATAAAGCAAATCACACAGCTCTTTCATAAATATTTTTGTAAAAAAAAAAATAAATAAATAAATATATAAATAAAAGAAACACGGCCGTCTTCATAATATATTGTGGTTCCCTTCTAAAACTGATGGGAAATACCTGAATTATAGCAAACTAACATGAAAAAAATAATTCGTAATGGTATGAATTGAGTGGTATGCAGCAGCAGCAGCAGTAGTAGTAGAAGTAGAAATGCAATGGTAAAATGCCGGCCAACTGCAGTGTTACTGCCCCGCCAGACGCCAGTCCGCCAGACCGCCACCCGTCCCGGCCACCGATCCGCCGAGTGGTGCCGACACATTATTCATTCTTAGCGGTACGAAGCAGCAGAGTCCCGGCACAGACGCTAGACGGTACAAGCGTCAAGCGGTACCGGAAATGATGCCGGCACATTCAGTCGTACCAGTACAGAAGCGTCTCGCCGAGCTACCGCGGCTCGGCCGACGGTCATGGCGGCGGAATGAGGCAGCGTGCCAGTGGCACGCGCTGCTTACAATAAGAAGGGTCTACGGTGTCAGAGATTAATGGCCAGTTTTCACTATTTTAATCCCCACATAAGTTTGTGAAGCTGTATAAAATCATTGAGTAATAGCCAGAATAAATATGAAAACACGTCATGTCATATTACTGCAGGAGTTAACACGGCGGGGCGAGGCGAGGCGATAGAGGCACCTTGCTTTGCTCCGGGCTATGTGTTTCCTACATATAATAACTTCCCCTTGCTCAATAAGCGCTAAGAATAGGACACATTTCGCTATACGCTATTACTTGCAGTTTGTGTTAACAGACTAGGATAATAAAGAGGGACGCCAGAGATGAAACGTTTACAGAACGGTGAAATGACGACACACACACACACACACACACACACACACACACACACACACACACACACACACAGTCTGAGTCCTATCCGAAGATCTGTCTATGTGCTCTGAGCTTATTCCGTAATGGGGAAGGCTGGCTGGGTGACTACCGGGCGATCATAGGGAATCACACACACACACACACGCTAAGTACCATGAAAGAAAAGGACACACACACACACACAGCCACCTATCCCTCCAACACCCTCCAGCTGGGAGCTGGGTGTCAGTGGTCTCCCCCATAACGAAAGATAAAGGCAACACACACACACACACACACACACACACACACACACACACAGTCTCAGTCCTATCCGAAGATAGCTCTATGAGCTCTGAGCTTGTTCCGTAATGGGGAAGGCTGGCTGGGTGACTACCGGGCAACCATAGTGAATTACACACACACACACACACAGCCACTTTCCCCTCCAACACCCTCCACTGGAGCTGGGAGCTGGGTGTCAGTGGTTCCAGCTGGTGGGCTCCCTCATAACGAAAGATAAGGCAACACACACACACACACACACAGTCTCAGTCCTATCCGAAGATCGCTCTATGAGCTCAGAGCTTGCTCCGTAATGGGGAAGGCTGGCTGGGTGACTACCGGCCGACCATAGTGAATTACACACACACACACGCTAAGTACCATGAAAGAAAATGACACACACACACACACACACACAGCCACCTTTCCCTCCAACACCCTCCAGCTGGGAGCTGGGTGTCAGTGGTTCCAGCTGGTGGGCTCCCCCATAACGAAAGATAAGGCAACACACACACACACACACACACACACACACACACACACACACACACACACACAGTCACCCACACACACACACACACACACACACCCAACCCACCCCCACACCCTCGGGCCTGGAGCCAGGTATCGGCCTGGGTCAAGCTGGGGTGGGGGTCAACCTCCTTGATGACGTCACAGATATTCGTTACGCAAATCATTTTGAAAATGAGGATTCCCAAAAAGGCAGCTGGACACGAATGTTATAAAAATTCTGACTCGTTATCAATCGAAACTAACTTCTAAAATACAAAAACATTGCCGAGAAAAGGAATAATAAAAATAGCTCAAAAATATACTAAATAAAGTATTAGAACTTCGACTTGCTTAAACACAATTTCAAAGCCCACCAATTTCATTCAACTGAATCGATAACGTTTTTCAAAAATTATGACTATCATTTCGATATATCAAAACCTGGCAACTCGCCCTATTAGAAAAATAATATTTAAAAATGACGTTGTTTACAATATTAACAGGACTACATATCATTCTTAAAGTCCACATCTTTAACTTCTCAGGAGCCTTGCACACTTTTCTCATGATAAACCATCTTTTGAAAACACAAACACTTCGCTACAACCTCAAATAAAAATCACAGATAGCGGAGGTAAAATTTTAGCGTATTTTGGCCCTCCCATTCAAGTCATAAACACCCTCTACATCACCGTACTTCACTCAACTCAAGCATGGAAGACACGTAAAACACTGCGAACTATCATTAGAAACCCTTAAAAGGCACTTGTGACTCGAAATAAATGAACTGAGACAAATATAAATAATAGTGGAAGTCGAGCATCTGGGACCGGCATTTTGGGCGGGAGCTGGTGATGACGTCACAGCCTGGGGCTCGTGACGTCATGGGTAGGCCCGCTTCTTCTCACTGAGCCTCCATAGCACACAAATCAGGTAATTGCGGATATATCTCAACAACTGACATAAAAGATTAGGCCTATGGGTCCACTTTGTGACCTGTCTGGCCTGTAATGAGTGAGAGATGAGGCAGATGATGGCTGAGAGAGAGGCGGCGGGTCAGGGATCGGTTTGTTTACGTTTTCAAGATTTGAATTATTTGGTTTTATAAGTATGTGCAGGTGTTAGTTCACTGATATGTTGTCCTGGAGGTTACCAACGTTAGGTTATGACATGGCACCACCGTGAAATGATGAGTTACACCAATATATTACTTACGTTAGCCAAAGACTGCTCGGCGGCGGCTGTCCGTGTCACTAGCAGGCACCCACACTCCACTGTCCACTTTGTGTCTTCAACCATGTTTAAATAGTTAACCTCTGATTACTGAGAGGCTTCACACACAATATTCTCTTCGCTACTATAGATATCACTATTATCAGTATCTTCATCTCCACCACTCACTGTCCCTCACGGCCAGCGCCTTGTCCTGCCAAGTGCAGAGCGGGTCACGGACTGGTGGGCAAGTTCCGGCACCTTCCTCACACAACTGAGAGGCCCCGCGTTTGATTCCTAAGCGGGATGAGATAATTTGGGCTTGTCTGTAATATTCGTACACTTAATCTTATGTGTAGTAGTAGTAATAGTAGTAGTAGTAGTAGTAGTAGTAGCAGTAGTAGTAGTAGTAGTAGTAGTAGTAGTAGTAGTAGTAGTAGTAGTAGTAGTAGTAGTAGTAGTAGTAGTAGTAGTAGTAGTAGTAGTAGTAGTAGTAGTAGTAGTAGTAGTAGTAGTAGTAGTAGTAGTAGTAGTAGTAGTAGTAGCAGCAGCAGCAGCAGCAGCAGCAGCAGCAGTAGTAATAGAAGTAGCAGTAATAGTAGTAGTAGTAGAAGTAGAAATGCAATGGTAAAATGCCGGCCAACGGCAGTGTTACTGCACCGCCAGACCGCCACCCGTCCCGGCCACCGATCCGCCATGTGGTGCCGACACCACATTCTTAGCGGTAGGAAGCAGCAGAGTCCCGGCACAGACGCTAGACGGTACAAGCGTCAAGCGGTACCGGAAATGATGCCGGCACATTCAGTCGTACCAGTACAGACGCGTCTCGCCGAGCTAGCGAGACCGCGCCGACGCGCCAGGGCAGCCAGTCAGTACCAGTGTGGAGCGGTACCGAGAGTGAGAATGACTCACTCTTACCCATCACCGCTCGTCTTGAACCACCTCCACGCTGTATACAATTTGCTCAGTACCGTTTCGGCTATTTACCGGTACGGAAAATTTTACTAGCAGTTAGCCAGTTTCGCAGTTTCCGTTGGCAGCGTTAGCATCATATCAGCCAGCCGTCTCCCTGACACACACACACAGGTTGTACTACGTAACTTACGTTAAGTTAGGTTAGTGAAAAGTAATCATTTCGTACTCGGTTTACTCGGTTTCACATTGTAATCAATACCGAAATACTCGGTTTGCAGAAAGTACTCGGTTCGCCCATCACTAGTTAGTTTACACATTACTACTAGCATTTCCATGCAACTATTGTAGCATCATATCACCTCAGACGCTGTGGTGCCATGCAACAAATTGTTGACTAATTTCACTTCACTTGCAAACCAGATAATGTTTTTGCATCTCTTTCAACTGATAGCAAAACAGGTCGATACATTATGCATTTTATTATATCACGAGATATTGTGTTGCCATTAGAAATATATAGGAGTATCATTCACAACATATCGTCATATCAATAGGTATGAAAAATAAATACAAGTAACAAAAACTGCACCACGTTACAACACATTGGCCAGACACTTAAATTAAGTATTGCATTGAAAGACTCACAAAATATCATCTTGGGAAACACGTAACAATACCTTTGTGCTTCACAACAGAAAACAAAAAAAAGACACTTTTGTGATCTTTCTTCGAGACACACAAGAAGGAACAGGTTGTTGTGATCACTACAGACACAGCCACGTCTACACCTTGCAATAGTGTGAATGACAACCACTACTACTACTACTACTACTACTACTACCCTTAACATACTACTTGGTACTGATTTACTGTCATGGCTTGGCAGCAAGACACACCGCGACACACAGCTGTTGATGTGTGACTAGCCAGCATGCTCGATACACTCCCTCACTAAGAAGATGGCGTCTTCTAACAAGGAACGTTATCTTCATTCACTAAGTGTTTCTCCATGCATGGTGAATTCCAGCATGGAGTGAACACGTTGGTCATTTGCTCCTTAAGGCATAAACGATCATGATAGGTGACAGGAATGATGAGTGATGAACAGAGGACTCGTGTCCCAAGAGGGTTTTTTTCATGTAGGAGGAGCGCCAGCCAAGGGCAAGAAACAAAAAAGATAAAAAAAAAAAAAAAAAGGCCCACTTGAGTGCTGGCTCTCTAAAAAGTGGAAAAGCGTCAGCCAAAACTAGGGAGCAAATGCCTCGATAAGAATTCGGAAATAAAGATGCAGGTAGGGAGTTCCAGATTTTACCACACACACACACACACACACGCCTGTAGACACACGAGGAAAGCCTGTGTGTTCACGTGGTGTGTGTGTGTTGGAAATATAGAAGGCATTTCTTGGAAGGTTTCAAGAGGAGGAGGAGGAGGAGAAAGGTTGGGTGGTACAGTACAATGATAATGATGATATTGAGAGAGAGAGAGAGAGAGAGAGAGAGAACTAATTATATATCCATTCGTTGTTTATCTTTATTTGACACACACATACACACAATGAAATGGTCTAATGGTACACAAATCTTAAGGTAAAAATGTGTCCCAGTAATGAAGGGGTTAAAATAGTGAAGACTGTGGCCATTAATCTTGTGACTTCCATACAACCTTCCTAATGTCAATAAAATGTTCTAATGGTACACAAATCTCAAGGTAAAAATGTGTCCCAGTACTGAAGGGGTTAAAATAGTGAAGACTGTGGCCATTAATCTTGTAACCCTTCTTAATGTCAATAAAATGGTCTAATGGTACACAAAACTCAAGTAAAAATGTGTCCCAATACTGAAAGGGTTAAAATAGTGAAGACTGACCATTAATCTTGTGACCCTTCTTAATGTCAATAAAATGGTCTAATGGTACACAAAAATCAAGGTAAAAAAATGTCCCAGTATTGAAGGGGTTAAAATAGTGAAGACTGTGGCCATTAATCTTGTGCCCTCCATACACCCTTCTTAATGTCAATAAAATGGTCTAATGGTACACAAAGCGTATCACACCGGAGCTCTGGTCTTGCGTCTGCTCACTTTGGCCAACAGTGTGTGTGTGTGTGTGTGTGTTTGAGGGATTGGGGTTAGATAGAGGTGCTAGGAAGTGGGTATGAGTGTAACAGCATTGAGGGAGTGGGTATGTAGAAGAAAACATGAAGTAGAGTTAAGAAAAATTCTGTCTATTGTTTTGGGTGAGTCAGCTGCCTGCACATAGTAGTATCATACAGGTGTATGATGGAGGGAGGAGGTGGTGCCATGGACTGCCATGAGTAACGTCGTAGTGGGACAGTGGTGGGGGAAGATGTCTTCTGACTTGCCATTGTCGCCACTTCCTGAGTGTTGTGTTGGCTGTGGACTTGGTGACAGCTTGTGTGACATGCATGCCAGTCTTTGTCTTCCATTAGTCTCGATTGTTAGAGAGGAATTAATGGTGGTGTTATTTGTGACTGTTAGTCTGCACTCTCTCAGATATCCATTTTTCCTTACGGTGGACATCCTCTCTTGCCGACGCGTTACCTCTCCCAAAGTCCGCTCCACTGCTTTCCTGCATGAACACAGCCGTCTGCTGTCAAGTGACCCTAACACTGAAGCAGTGGCTGCCTAGGTTGCATACTCAAAGCTTAGACACATCTAATGTAAGGCTGATAATACCACTGGTAATAGAAACTGATTTTACTAAGAATGAGACTTTACAGAGTATTCAAGTTATATTTCAAGTAGTAATTTATGCTTAGCTTCTGAATGAAAATTTTAATAATCTGAAAACTGCCTTTGGAAAATATGTGCATCTAAAGACAGTCTGTACATTTTTTGCTCTATATGCTCTTTTGAATTAATATTACACCATTAAACAGAATTATCAGTTTGTCCTTTAACATAGCAAATGTTCTCTTCTACACAGGAAACTAAAGATACAATGTTATACACAGGCAGTCCAACACTGTACATAAGAACCCTAGTTTGGCATAGATGCTCCTCCTGCAATATGAGTGTGAGTGAAAAATATCCTCATAAATAGTATGTACATATATATTGTCTCATACTGTTTTGAAAGGCAGGTTACACACCTACATGTCTCATCTGAGATTCCTTGTATATGTGAGTCAGCCTTATTCCCTGACGACAGACACCTCTGCCGCCAAGCATCAGCCATATTCAGCTGGGTAAGGTGTTGTCTGGCCTCTAATGCCTCATGTTTCACACCATTATGTGCTCACTGCCACCAGTCCCATCACTAGTATGCTGTGGTAAGGAGCTGGATGTAAGGGTCACTGCCCAAGTTATTTGCACCATAAGGAGATGAGCAGTGAGGTCATCACACCCTTGTGCACTTTGACACCAGTGTAATCTGTGACCTGGGATGTCTATGACTCAGGTGTTGGCCTCATCACACAGTGTTGGCTCCCACCTTCACTCTGACAAATAAGTATATCAGAGTCAGTTTCCCTACAAGGAGAACTGTCAGTTAGAAATATTTCCACTAGTCCTCTAAGTAGACCCCATATTACAGTACTATTTATGTAGAGCTCACCATCTCCTATCTATGGAGGTGAGACAATATTAGAGACTTAACAAATTACATATAAACATTTCTATGAAAATAAACACCATTACTAAACAGAAATGTGTACAGACTACCACAGATACATGAAAACCTCACTATTCAAAGTTTTGACACATGATCTAGGGGCTTCAAACACTTCATGATCCAACAATCACAACACTCTTGTTTGTCATTCCAACAATTCAGGCACTTTCAAGGTGGGAGGATTAGTCCCCTTAAAGAACCTCAATTATCTGGTACTCTCACTGTCACTCTCCCTCTCCCTCTCCCTCTCCTTCTCTCTCTCCCTCTCCCTCTCCCTCTCCCTCTCCCTGTCTCTCTCTTTCATGTGTAGGGATATGTGAGAGTTACAGAGAGGCATGGAAGGTAATACATCCATGTCCCTCCCTTTCCTATGTGCTTTGTGTGGGTGCCCTGATTAAAAAAGAAAAAAAAAGGGGGAGAGGGGGGCAGGGGGAAGAATGAGCATCTGTGTGTGTGTGTGTGTGTGTGTGTGTGTGTGTGTGTGTGTGTGTGTGTGTGTGTGTGTGTGTGTGTGTGTGATTCACCTTGGTCATCTGCTGGTCACCCAGCCAGTTTTCCCCATTACGGAGCAAGCTCAGAGCTCATAGACCGATCTTCGGGTAGGACTGAGACCACAAGACGTGTGTGTGTGTGTGTGTGTGTGTGTGTGTGTGTGTGTGTGTGTGTGTGTGTGTGTGTGAGAGAGAGAGAGAGAGAGAGAGAGAGAGAGAGAGAGAGAGAGAGAGAGAGAGAGAGAGAGAGAGAGAGAGAGAGAGAGAGAGAGAGAGAGAGAGAGAGAGACCTAATGCTTTCAACTCTATACCTAACATCAACACTCAAAACTAGAATATACATCTTCTCAGCCTCCGACTAGCAAAGTTCTCCTTTAAGTCCTTTATGGCAAACTTGTTTTCTCTCACACATAAATATCTGCTGACATTTTTCTTACAACTGCTCCTCACTAGCTGTCAATGGCACATTACTGGATAGAATTCATGCACGATTACTCCTACCATTCATTAAGTTAGCGATAATAATTCCTTTGGAACTCCTACTTTATGTACAGTAACAAAGGGTAGCAGCCAATGAGAAATGCAGAATTTATACACATACTACCAATACACTGCTATGAGATACTTGATGGCTTCCCTATCACTATATCAGTCTTGACCTGACAGATGCCTTCACAGTAGCCAGGGAGGAGAAGCCAAGCCAATCATTCCTCTTTTGTAGGGTATGGTAGAATCCACCACCTCCACTCTCCCAGCAGTACCAGCACAAGGCTTCCTCCTCCCCATGCCAGGCTGTGCACTCCACACCTGCCACAGACACTCCAAATGGCACACTGGGCTGCACACCACAACACAGGCACTGCTGTCCTTCCTAGCCACCAGTGTGTGCTCACTCTTCCAATAAGTCAATGTAATAACTCTAACAATCTCACTCATATCTACTCAACGCACATATACTCCTCTATCCACAATCACAATGTCACTCTTCATACTTCACTATGTTAAATTGCCACTTTAACATTAAATCTGATAGAGATAACAAAAAATAATTATAAAATAGTAATAACGATGACAATGATGATAATGATAAACCAATAGAATTGACAGAGTTAATATTTTCCTGAAGCTTGCTCTGCAGAAGGAAGATTGGTTCCACCAGTGACTGGTGTCCTTACAACTATAATACAATCAATGGTATAACCATTGTATATGCTACACGGGCCATCTCTAGCGGAAGAGACTCGGCCTATTCGGCTACTTGTCCGAGGCCTCCAAGGTGGGGCCATAGAATATGAGCTCTGGGATCTGGCCGCCCTGGACCCCTGTGCCGTTGGTGCTTTCTGAGGAGCAGTGGAACATGAAGGTGAGTGCCCCCATGTTTACCTCACTCATGCCTTCTTGCCCAAAGTAGGAGAGCTCTGCCCCGTCCAGGATGGCAGAGGCAGTGTAGTACACATCCCGCTCCACCTGCACCGGGTGAGTGAAGTACACGTGGAAGGTGTTGGAGGAGCCGTCCGAGAAGAACTTGGTGGTGCTCTCTGCCAGGACCTGTGAGGGCAACATGGAGATGGCATGACACTTGACACACACACACACACACACACACACACACACACACACACACACACACACACACACACACACACACACACACACACACACACACACACACACACACACACACACACACACACACCAACCACCGTGCCACTACTACTGCTCTCTCTCACACTGACAACATTCTCTATGTTCACACTATAACCCTTACACGATACAAGTCACAACACAACACACAAAACACACAAACCAATCACAACTCATCACACCAACAACCAACCACAACACAGCCTCTTCACACCAATCAGCCACAGCACATCATAACACAGCCTTCTCACACCAACCAGCCACAGCACATCACAACACAACCTCCTCACACCATTCTCATCACTCACAATCAGCACCAACACATGAGCCCATCAATCACCACAACAACAAGCGGCTGCCTCACCTCTCCATATTTCTTCAGCTCGATGCGCACGTTGTAGTCTGCTGCGCCACTGGATGACCCATACAGGCCATAACCAACGATGAATATCCTCTTGTCCACCATGAAGTTGATGGAGTCCACCCGGCCTCGGTACCGCCACTGGTTGCTTCGGTACGCTGACGACTGAAACCTACCAAACGTTGTGACGCAGGTGCCAGGAGGAAGTCAGGGTGTGTCTGGTTTTAGTACTGCATCACTCACAGCAGACACTTAAGTGATACTCATAATGTCCACACTGCTGAATGCTTTGCTTTTAATTTCTATGACTTTCTTCTACTTGGTGCTCTTGTATAGTATTTGCAATAAGCAGAGGCAGCTGTTACTCCGTTTTAGCTAAATTCTAAGTCTTCATAGGGCAAGTAAAATTTCTTTTATGGTATTGGTCAAAGAAATCAAGGGTAGTTTTGAGTGCGAGGCTCTATCACCTCTATAGCGTCCAAGGAAACACCCTTCTAGACAGTCCCCCAAGACAACAGCCATAACCTATGCAGAGAGAGCAAAGTCTTCCCACCAACCTGTGGCAGATCTGCTTCTTGAGTCCCTGCCTTGGCTTGATGGGGTAGGACACACTGGGCTTGTTGCGCGCCGTGAAGTGCAGAAAAAGATCCGTGGTCTCCTGCAGCGTGAGGATGCCTGACTGGGCGGCTCCATTGGCAAATTCTGCCAGCTCCATGCACGGGATACGGATCAGATTCATTGCCTGACCCAGCACCTGCAAAGATGGATGTGATAGAATTAAACTAACAACACTGAACAAACTCATTCCTTTATTTCCCCAAACAACTTCAGTTCCTCATGCAGACAATTACACATCATGATTTGTTCTATACTGGATAAATGATACACAGCCAGTCAGCTCCACTTCCTCACAAATAAAAACACACACTATGACTTTAATTCTATGCTGAATAAATAATACAAGCTTAATCCAATAAATAATACAAGATTGGTCCAACAATGTAAACACACCTTTCTCTTGTTCTCTGGGTTCAGCTCCAGTTCCTGCCTGACACACTCCGCCTCAGCCCAGTTGAGAGCAGCGTCAAAGAGCACAATCTCCCGACAGTTGAGCGTCTCCCGTGACAGCACACTCATCAAGGTGGGAAAGTCAATGTCAACAAACCCATCAGACTGCAGTGCCATCTCAGCCTGAGGGAGGGAGGAGGAGTGGACTGAGTGGAAAAAGAATAGCTGAGTAAAGGTCACATGTATATACACAGACGCACAAGTAAGCTGAGAAAGAGATGGTTAGTAAAGAAGCTCACTTGGGCATAGAAATAGTAACCAAAGTCAATACAAGGAACACGGAGGAACAAGGGAGTATGATGGTCAGGCATGGTGTCAACTGGAAGAGGGATTGAGAGATCCACAGGTAACTTGGTGGTAGTTACTGTTGTAAAAAGCCACCACTCCTTACATTCCCATAAAAATAAGAGTATCAAGAAATGTGATGAGGTGGATGAGGCAAGGAATACACATCAAGTGAAGGACAAACTGGAAAAACTAGATACAGGTAAAGAATCACACAAATGTACTTCATGTCCTGCTTGCTACAGCCAGTAAGTACACACACCTGTGCATCAATAACCTCCCAGCACCTTGTCATCAGTTCAGGCTCCTCAAACAAGCGGGACTGTGAGAGGAGGAGGCAGGCATTCCGAGCTGTGAGTGATACCTCCAGAAACTTGACACATTGCTGGGCAAGGTGTGGCACCAAGTACTTCTTGGCTGCATACAGTGTGGCCAGCACTGTGTCGGGCTCCAGCCGGATCTCATCACAATACAGGTACCTTTGGGAGTGTGACATAGATGTAGGTGAGAAAAATAGGTACTTTAATTCTTACTCTATACCACATAAGACTAGAAATGAAACCACAATTATAAGAATACTACAATTCTTAATCTGTATTACTTGATAGACTGGAAGTGAGGAGAAGGTTATATGAAGCTATAATTGTAAAAGTACTATAACTCTTATTCTGTATTGCTTGTTAGGCTGAAAATGAGGGAGAGGATTAAGAAAACATCTTCAACTAAACTCCAATATCCACTAAAGAAACAATATATAGAGAGAAAACCAACACCACCCTCACCACCACCACCTCACCTGAGCAGGGTAAGGAAGGCTGAGGGCTCCACATCAGGTACCTGCACCTCCTCCTCTGACTTGAGTCCCCCGTAGAACATGGCATAGAAGACACTGCTGCCCACTGCCAGCACGTACTTGTGGGCTGGGATCCTCTGTGTGCTGCCTGCCAGGAGAGAACCATCTAACTGCAAGACTGACTGAGTGACTGAGTGAGTGACTGACTGACTGATTGACTGACTGAATGGCTGGTGGATTAAATAACTTATTGAATGAATGCATGATGAAAAGAATATTTGGATGATTAAATGACTGATAGATTGATTCTTTGGCTGATTAGACTGAAGAATTGGTTGTTTAACTAACTGATTGAGTGGTTGACTGAATGACTGACTAGATAATTCACTAATTGATCTGGTCTGACTTTGACCAACAGAAGCATTGTTGGTTTGAGTTTACCTTCACACACACACACACACACACACACACACACACACACACAATTGACAGGCCTACCACATCCTAAAAATTACAAGAAATAAAATACACACACACACACACGCACACACACACACTTTTACCTGTTTATCACAACTAGGTAAACACACACCTGGCTGACCGACCACAAAATGCACATCTGCCATGAGTTCATTGTTGAGCATTGCCGCGTTCCTCTCCCTCAGACTGGTGGCGTGGAAATTGGGGTCTGAGGAGGTGGAGGCAGCTGAAGCACCAAGGGGCACAGGGGAGAGAGGCGGGGGTGAGGTGGCACTGGTATGGCGGTGCTGGGGGGAGGTGGGGGCACTGGAAGGCTGCAACACCCCTCCCCCAGTGCTGCCCCGGCCCCCAGTGCGCCCCGTGTTGCCCCCCTCACACTGGTCCTCAATGCCACGAAGAGGGGGAAGGAGTTGCCCCATAAAGAGGGAGTTTTCATTGTCAAGGAGGCTCCCTGGAAAGAAAGAAATGTTAAGGGTTAGTTTTTTATCTATTTAATTATCAATTTTTATGTAAGAGAGGAAATCTGGCCAAAGGTAACAAAAACAATAAAAAATGCCCAGTTAGATGCCAATCCCCAAGCAGTTTTGAGAGAGTTAGCCACAAGAGAGAGAGTTAGCCACAAGATTGGGGTAAATGTCCTGAAACCTCTCTCTTGAAATGTGAATGGTTAGTTCTGCAATAAAGTGATGGTTTACACCTAGTAGTGATGCAAGGTCAAATATACACATTATGTTCATGTTAGAAGAATCAATGAACAGTTTAAGGAGAATTATGTTAGTTATAAGTTCAGTTTGACTCTTACATGAGAGAAAACAGAAAATATTGGTAAAGAAAACACCCATAATTCCATTAAATCATATCATTTCAAATTATGGGAGAGAGAGAGAGAGAGAGAGAGAGAGAGAGAGAGAGAGAGAGAGAGAGAGAGAGAGAGAGAGAGAGAGAGAGAGAGAGAGAGAGAGAGAGAATTAAGAAAAAAAAGGAAAGAAAAAATATGACTAACAAATACTGACTCCCACACTTAAGAGAGTGGACACACACACACACACACACACACACACACACACACACACACACACACACACACACCTGAGCTTGAGAGGAGGGAGTGAAGGGCAAATGGGTCTTCATACTGGGTCCTCTTGCACACCTGCTTGCTGGAGGGGGATGTCTGGCTGCCACTGTCCATGGTGGGGGCTGTGGCGGCAACACACTCTAGACCAACCTCACTATCGCACCTCACACTCATGCTGGAGGAAGAATCTCATATAAGGAATCAGCACCATCACTCTTACTCTAGTGCTCTCATTCATGCACGGACTCACTCTCATTCACCACAAGGCTATCTGTTCTTTGTTGTCTGATGTAACTCTCTATCAAGTCAATTATAAGCAGGAAAACAAAATAAAAACAAGAGAGAGAGAGAGAGAGAGAGAGAGAGAGAGAGAGAGAGAGAGAGAGAGAGAGAGAAAAGCTAGGAAAAAAAAAAAAGAAAACCCAGCAACAACTGACCACTACACTTGAAGACTGGATGGGCACATGTACGTACACACACACACACACACACACACACACACACACACACACACACACACGACTCACAATATCCATCATAATCTACACCACCCACTACTTTTAACAAAGACTCCAGTTACCAAGATAGTACAACTGCAGGAAGGAGCTGGCCACAACCATTGCATACCAGTGGTGGCAAGCAGTGTTGTCACTCTATACACAATTAACCTTTCCATTTTGACACACAATAATATACAAAATCTGTACAAGCATCTGCAATAATGTTAGCTATGGGTAAAAGAGAATACATTTTGCAATTTCTACCCAGTTATAAAAATTAGATGTGGTTGTAGGGCAAGTAAAGAGTGACTAGCAATTAAGGAAAGGTGTCTCAAGGGTGTACTACCAAGTGGCAGTTAATTTAGGAGATACAAACTTAATATTAGTTACACAGTAGATAGGAAACAGGAAACTAAACAAATATAGAGTCAAATTATCAACAAACTCCTATTTTATTCTGGTGAGGGAAACAGAATAGCAGGAAATGGAGTGAGGCAATACAGACAAAAATTAATTACACAGTAGACAGGAAACAGAAAATTAAGCAAATATAGAGCCAGATAATCAACAAACTATTTCATTCTGGTGAGGGAAACATAATAGCAGAAAATGAAGAAGTAGTAAGAATATCAATAAGACCCTTCTATTTCAAGCTCTCCAGGGTAAGACGGACACAAGAAGCTATTAATCTCTTCAGTACCAGGACACATTTTCATATTCATTCTGGTTACTATTTTGGTGATTTTATACAGCTTCAAAAACATACGTCAGAATTAAAACAGTAAAGACTCTGGCCACTAAAAATGTGTATCAGTATTGAAGGGGTTAAGGAGTACCGGACGGGTGAAAACAATGCCATGGGTAATCTTTCAAGGGTGTGATTGTAATGTCAAGTATTCACCACATACTGAACACATATATACCATGGGTGAAAGAAGGTGACATCATGGGAGAAACTGCGTGGGAGTGACATCATAGGGAGCGCTGGGTGAGTAGAAAACACTAATTCCCTGACCCCCCACCCCCCTCTCCCGTCACCACTGTTATAATTCACCACAACACCTCATAACCACTGCCTTACGCTCTCCCCGCCTCTCTCCCCAATAAACCCACCGCCAATAACTGAAGGCTACAATAATTCCTGAGCTTCCTTTTACCCCCCGGTGAGACAAATGAGGAAATTCTGGCCGCTATCATCTGTTTTGCAGCCGACTTCAGATTGCCCCAGAAACGTCACCCAGTAATCCCCGCTCACTTCTCCGCTACCCGCTGGTCTGCCCGCCTCCACGCGACACGCAGGGCTGGGTTCGCTAATGTACGTGGTTTTACAGTGGTCTCATTCCTCTAGCTGTGGTAATTTGTTCGTTTTTCTTTTTTCGTGTAATATTCTTACCAGTACTGTCGCTACCGCCATCTTGTTTATTTTGCTCACGGTCTCAGGAACTTGACACTCACGTCAGTAATAATACTTTACTTCATAGCAAATATTACTGTATTTAACATTTCTATCTTAATCAAATGTATTTTTATGACTAGAAATTGTTCAGTGTCGCACATGAAATGTTAAAAAAAATCCATGTCTTGTACGACACTCACTACGTGTGTGTGTGTGTATGTGAATGTGTGAGTGAGTGTGAAATATTATGTAGGTACATATTTTACACACACACGTGTCGTGCCCTGATAAAAATTTCTTCCAGGAATAATTTGGCCTCGGAGTGATGTGGTACAATGGAAGCAAAATCGCTCCCAACAGCCAAATTGCTGCAGAGAATAATTTAACTCCAACCCTAATGATTTATAGAAACATTATTAATACCGATATTGAGTTTTATTGTCAAATTACGTCTATTATGTAAATCTATCATTTAATTTCCCCTAACTAATATACTAAATGCAGCCTATTCAATGTGATGGCATAATGGTGGTTTCTAGGAATTTAGGTGTAGGCCTATTTCTCTCTTAATAATCATGAATCGGTGTGGCACATAAGTGAGGGAATATTGTAGTTTATTGCTTAATAAGAAGTGTGGCATTGCTTCAGCTGAGTGGCAATGGTCCTAGCGTGATGTGATGATGTGCCAAACATATCAGCATGTCAGCATGTCACCCACCACCAACCTTCAATGTGGTGTAGGAATGGTATCCCAGACACACCACCAACTACCAACCTTCTCTCCTCTTCTGCCATGCCCTTCAACTCCCCCTCCCTCAATGAAACACAGGCTTCAGTGACCAGTCATGTATTCAGCTTCACAAAAGTACAAAACCTTGTGGCCAGTTCTCCTTCCCTACCTCAGAAATCCTTGAGCATCTTGAAGCACACCCAGGCCAGCTTCACCAGCAGAGCCGAGATCAGCAGGATGAAGCTGAGGATGATGTAGCGCTCCTGCTTCAAGAGGTCCTGCTTGGTGTGGTGGACATCCCCTACCCCTGACAGCCCTGACACCACCCCCCTGGCCAGTGGTTCAGCAGAGGAGGGTGGCTTGGGCCTGCTGGTGTGGATGGGACGGCCCCTCATGTAGTGCTTGCCTGTTTCCATGATCTCCACCTCCACCAGTTTCCCCAGAAAGTCATCCTTCTTGGGCACTAACACCTGCAGGGAAGAAGATACTGTAACTCACATCACCTAAAGAGTTTTAAAGTAACAAAATTAAGCAGTGTTTGCTGCCTATAAGACAGCACTACCTGTTCTCAAGTGTCACATGGCAAGACTCATCTCAAAATCTCCCAGCCATGAGGTGACCATTGCATCTCCCACCACCAGCCACCAGCCACCATTATTCAACACAATGACTTTTTTTTGCCAACTGGCATGTTTTTGAAGGGAAAGATGATGAGGACAACATCTTATGATATAAATAATAATGCAGACATGGGAGTAATCAATCTCATCAACATGTTTTTTGTAACATCTTGAGTGACATGCAAGGATTAGTGGCAGTATTCTACCAAACACAACATAATAGAGAATGCTGTACAGTTTGTAAATCATTCAATATTACTCCTAAAGCCTATAAGTAAAAGGTTAAACCTAAACAAATTATTATGGATTTAAAAAGAAAAAAGCTTGAGCCACACAGTCCCTGAAAGACAAGGATGCCAGTGTGGTGCCAAGTTAACACACTGCCCTCTGCCCTCACCTGCTCATAAAACTTGTTGTGGCCAACCCAGTGCTGCTTGTCATGAGACTCCTCTGTCACCAGCACTGTCTGCCTCTCTCCAAGCTTGTGGTCGTATGGACGGTACGACTGGAACAGCTCTGTCAGGCGCCTTGTTCTATTCTTGACCTGTGGAAGAATCATAGCAACCCTGTAGTGACCTATACACTCCTGGGTGTGAGTGTGGCACTGTACAAATCATCATTTTAGATTTTTGACAAGAACTAACTTAATCAAGCAAAACTATTAACAGAAATGGTGGCAGTGATACAAGCAACAGTAGAGACAACAGCAGTAATAGCAGTTGAAGAAGTAGTTACTATGTATACAGTGATGACAATAACAGAAGACAACAACAGTAACAGTGATACCTAGTAGTAGTAGCAGTAGTAACAGGCATCCAAATGAAAGGACTATGTATGCAGTGAGTGAGCCAGCACAAGTAGGAGAGTAAGTACTATAATAGCAGCAGCAATACTAGACAATGATTGGTACACAGCTAGTTAGGTATGCCAAGGACTATAACCTGTCCTTCTCCTCCACATGCTGACCTCCTTGGTGGGTATTCTCTTCATCCTGGCTGCTGGTGTGCCGGGCCGTGGGTAAAACTGGTTGATGAATAGAGATGGAAATTTGTACTTGCTGCAGAGCTGAAGCGTCTCCTCAAAGTCCTCCTCAGTTTCAGTGGGGAAGCCACAGATGATGTCCGTGGCAATGGTGATGCCTGGCACTCTGCAGTATGGGGTGTTTGGGAGTAAAATATTAAGGAAGTAAAGAAATAAGTTTGGGAGTAAAATACTAAGGAAGTGAAGAGACAAAATATCATAACAAATATTACATAAAAGTCTCAACTAGATAGACAGAAAACAGGAATATGATAACCTCTCCTTAGAATCTTTCCCCTTTTACATCTCCTTCAGGAAATCCCCAATATACTAAAATATTAAGGGAGGTGAAGAGATAAAACATTACATTACATGAAAGCCTCTAATGAACAAAAAATAAGATCTCTCAAAGCCTTCTCTCTTTTACCTCTCCTTCAGGAAATCCACAACAGTACTGAAATCCTTGACGGTGTACTCCCGCCTCATCTCGCCCAACACCCCATCACTGCCTGACTGGACCGGCACATGCAGGAAGGCATACACTCTTGGGTGCTTCATGATTTCAGCAATGTCCTACAGAGATGAGGCACAATTGAGTCAAGCTTGCTTTCTCCTGCCTCCATGTCAGCTTAGTACTAAAGTCATTGTTGCTCCTTGCACATACATACCACTTTTTTTCTTAATGTGATGTAAATTTGATACTAAGTGGGGAGTGAAATAGGTGCTTAGTAGTTGTGAAAAGTAAAGATAGAATGTTGTTAGATTGTGTGAGAGAAAAAGAGTGATGAGAGAATGATATATGGCAAGGAAGGAAGGAAGGAAGGAAGGAAGGAAGGAAGGAAGGAACACAAGAGTACATGGAGATTTCTATCACAGCAGTCTACTACAAGAACTTTCAAGAAGGAAATGTCAAATATAAATAGAACAATATATTCTGGACAGGATTGCTAATAGTTATCCTTTTTATATCTTTACATTGGTCATTCAGCAATGCATAAGAAATAAATACTTCTGCCATTATAAAAAACATTCATGAAAAAACTCAATAGCAGGATAAAAACACAATAAAAGTTATCACTCAAGAGAAACCATTGACAAAAAATGACACCCATGAATATAAATGCAAAAACAAATACTAAAGACATGCAAACAAATGTAAATGAATGATTAATTCACATGATTTTAGGAATGAGTCTGACTGGAGCTTTACCTTCAGGTGGTCAAGAATGTAGGGTGGGTTGGTCATCCCTAGCCTGAGTCTGCATCCTTCAGGTATCACCTCCACCAGCTGCCACAACAGCTGTGGTAGGGTGACGCCAATGTCTCTCCCATAAGCACCAGTGTCCTCCGATGTCAGCCACACCTCACACACACCCTCAGTGAAGGACTGTCTGGCACGCTCCACCACCTCCTCTGTAACAGTAAGGTGACAACAGTAAATAAATAGTGTCTCTCTGTACACCATTCTGAAACAAGAGGCTCTCCTTGAAGCTACTTGAGGTTTAAAGGATATTTTCATTTAGTAACAGACTAATGAGGTTTCTAAACTAATACAAGGGAAACAGTTTGAATACTGGCCTATACATATACCAGGCTGGCAATCCCACTTGGGGCAGCCTGGACAAAGCACCACACACACACACACACCATTCACACTGTTACCCCCATGAGTCGATGGTGAAGAGGGACAGTCTTGTGACCCACTGCACTACACCTCATCTCAAATAGGCCAATGTCAATAAATGGTAAATAAAAAGAACCCATTAAAAAGAGCTTCTTTAAATGTGTCCTGACTAAGTAATGTGATAAATGATTGCTGTATTCTGGTCACCATCTAAAGAACAAAAAATTAATATTAGGAGGGAAAAAAAGAAACAAGAACTAAATGACAATGACGAAACAGCATAATCAATTGACTTCCACCATTAATCATTGTTACTGATTCTTCTGTTAGACTATACACATCACATTTGCAACATCCTACCCAACCCTCACCTAACACTCCCAAAGGAAAAAAGAAGAAAGAGTTTAATTAACTGACTTCTGCAAATCAATCTTTGTTAGTGCTTCTCCTGTCAAAATATACCCATCCCATTCACCTCATCCTACTCAAGCCTCATCATACACTCCCTAAGGCACAGGATCAGGAAGACCACACACTTCACCTATGGGGTAGGAGCCAAGTTCCCCACGGGCATGCTTGGTCTTGCAGTAGGAGCACTGGTTAAGGCAGCCGGTGTTAATAGATATGATCTCTATGAGTGGATTTCTTCTCACTTTCGGCAGCAGCAGAGAGGCACCACCAGTCTTCTTCCCAGCCTCTTTCTTCTGACCCAACAGTCTTACAGAATTCCCTAAAATATATCCACATGGTAAAGTCATTAATCATGGTTCTCTCAGTATGTATTTCAAGGCTGTTGGAAGGTTATGATTCTCCAAGTACAGTAAGTCCTCGTTATACGGTAGTTCTTTATCCGGTAAATTCACTTATGGTATTTAGAAATTACTACACTTAATTCGATATACAGTAAGAAAAATTCACAGATACGGTATCCGCTCATGTCATCCGAGAGGGCTCAGCACGGTGGAGCAGGGACATCATCTGATATAATACATGGCGAGTGAAAGGCAAATAAAAACATTTTGTTTATTTCTTTTGCACAGTAGCTACTTTACATTTTTTTTTTTTTTTATGACTATTTTAATGTATTTTAATTTCTGGAAGGGTGACTTCTGACATGCTCGAATGCATTCCCTATTATTACATGTTATAATGGGTTCGGTATACGGTAATTTTGATTTGCGATAAGGTTTTCAGGAATGCATATGTACCGTATAATGAGGACTTACTGTAAAAGGTATGAGTTTTCAAGATGGTTTTCTTAGTGATGCAGTAAATTCAGAACAGGAAAACTTAGCAATATCAAAAGTTAATTCTCTAAGAGTATGTAGTTTCAAGTGCCTTCTGCATACTACCTCATATTTCAGTTCAATAAAAATTCTGAGATTGAAAAGCTAAGATGCTCTCAGATGTGAGTGTGTGTTTCAAATAAAATTTTCCTTCCAGTGTAATAATGACTTGCCCACCTTTCAATGTCTCCTCCACCACCTCCACAACTCTGTCAATTTGCTGCACTCCGATGACACTGAGGCCTTCCAGGAACTCTGAACGAGGGGCACCTGCCAAATAAGTACACCTTTTTACAAATCTGTCATAACTTGAATTAAAAGAAAAGGAAGAGAACCACCTTGGCAACTAGCCACAGCTCTCACTGTTTTGCCTAACATTACTATGATTTATGAAGTACAGGTATCATCACTTCTGTAAACCAATAGTTGAATTAACTCCATTCATTACTTGCCTTTTTCATAAATCTATCAGTACTTAATTCAAAAGAAACTTTAGGACTTTTAGAACCACCTACGACTCACACTGCTTTGCCTAATATCACAATAACACAAGAAGTACAAGTAGAGTATTCTACTTCATCAGCTAGTACTTAAAGCAACTGCACTCCTTATTTGCACTTTTAAAACCATGTTTAACTCACTGCTGTGGCTGATATTACCACAGCAGTACATTTTCACCTCTGTAATGCCTTTACTGTCTTAGCAAGTAAAGAAGTACTACTGCCTTAGTTCTCCTGATGCCTGTCAGTGTGCTTCCTACCCTGAGGAACACAGCCAGCCACCACCACCTTCTTCCCCGCCTCCCTCCCAGCCTTGATCTCATTGCGGAAATGGTCCTCGGCAGGGTTCTTGACAGTGCAGCTGTTCAGAAGCCATACGTCAGCCAAATGTTTGTCCTCTGAGTGGAAGCAAAAAATAAATAAATAAATAAAATAAATAAAAAGATAAGAAAAAAAAAATCAAGGTTATAAAAGTAAATGGATTCTTCAGTTATGCCAGAGTTCTGTTTCCATGTGTGGTGAAAGCTGTGCTTCAGCGTAAAACATAACCAGCCTATATAAGCACTGGGACTGCTTCATGAGGGAGGAATCTGTGACAGTAAAAAGATAGTCACAAAGTTACAAGAATTATTGATGATGTATTAGGAAACATACAAAATGACACTGAATTCTGTAAAGATGTGATTATGCATGGTTCACAACATTGGTGGGAGGTGAAAAATAAATTTTTTCATTACTTCCACATCAAGAGAGAGGGATTAATAAACACAAACCTACTTTCCCATAGAGAACATACATAGTCCACCACAAAATACTGTAACAGAATATAACACATACATAGATTATTTCATTCTGAGTCTATAATACCGTAATATTGTAGCCAACAGAGGCAAAAACAAAAAAAAAAAATAATAATAATAATAATAAAATAAAATAAACAAATAAAATATAACTATTACTACATTTGTAGAATGTCACATTACTGCACACATGCACACCAATACAAAAAGGAAAACAATGACTATATCTGCTCCCGGCCAAACACTAATGCATGTGTAAATTCAATAACAAAAAGTAATGAACAAATAGGTAAATAAATCTAGAAATAAAATAGCAACAGTTAAAATAACATAATTCACTCCTAAGCTTCCTAAAATGCATCTACAATCTGATACTCATGCAAGGAAAATAAAATGATTAAGTAAATCAAACAATCAATAACAAAATAAATAAAATAAAAAATCACACTCACAAGCTTCCTACAACTCACCTACAATCTGGTAGCCGTACGCTGCCAGCTGGCCTGCCATGTATTCACCATCGGAGCTGTTGTGAGCGCACCCCCAGGTCTTGACGAACACACTCTGCGTCCCCGGCACGATGCTGTCACAAGTGTCCTGGCACCTCACCTCCTCCTCTCCCTTTGATGTATTGAAGGAGAATTAGCACTTACATAAATTAGTAAATGAGAATAAAAAATAATAAAAACGCAAGAGAAAAGGTAAAATTCTCAGCAGACAACTCAATAAGTTTCTCTTGATTAATGACCATCTTCTTGACACGTTTATTTGGGGACTGTGATCTTCAGTAATATTAATATACTATGCGAAACTGACATTAGAAGAGGCGTTACAAAGACTATCCTCTGAAGTACCACAGCACAAGAGGATGCAGCAAAGCCTCACCTCCTTAGCAACTGGGGCCTTCTTCCTCCTCCTGACGCGGGGCATGACAGAGTTGCGGTGACGGGGAACAGCTACGTCCACACCAAGGCCTGCCAGGTCCTCGATGTCCTCCATGGCCACGCTTTGTTTCTTCCTGTTCCTTATTACCGCCTCTTTACAGCGGATAGAGTCTCCCTTACTGACTATGTACAGCCTAATGAGTTTCCCTTACCGCCCTGCCTCCCTAACAATCTCAGCAGGACTCCACCACACTGTCCATGTAAACAAATAAACCGTCCCAGCCTCAAGACGATCCTGCAATGTGTAGGGACGGTTGTGTGCAGCAAAGTATCCACATAGAAAGTTCATTTTTATCTATGTGACTTCCGTGGAACCACCCCTACAAACAACCAGTGACAGATAGATAAATAAATGGTTCTCACTTTGTTTTCTCTATTAACGAAAAGAGATGGTGGAGGTATAGGTAGATACCTAATACCTATCCTGCGGAAAAGAATCCTATTTTTTTTTTATAGGTAGAACTGCCGCTGGTCCCCTTAACATAACATAACATAACATAAATAATAGGATAACAAAGGGCCACCAGGGCCCATCTAGGTTATCCTGTATCAGTCGCACAGCGACCTCGTGATCAGTACTTAAAGATACACTGTAGCTTTTCCCTCTCATCACATTTTAAAAGTTCTTCACATCTTTTGCCTCACATGAAATTATCATTGAGTAAAGGCGGGTTCACACGTGTCAACATGCGACTGAAATTGCAAGTCGCTAAAATTATCGACAGAACCCTTCTAGTCGGAGGACGTTCACACAGCGACTGGCAAGTACAAACAGCTATCCAACAAAGTGTCTTCTTCTAGTGATGATGCCGAAGCGGTACGTAGTTTAAGGCGGGTTCACACGTGGCAGTAATGCGACTGAAATTGTAAGTCGACATCTGTGGACTCTACATCTGTGGACACAATATTTTCAAACCTTTCTCCGTGACGTAACAACGTAAAAAAAAAGTCGCAAATCGACTGAACAAGACCAACAGTCGCTAGGCATCGATATTCAGTTGGAAACTCTACCGAACTGCAGTATCAGTCACATTATTGACAAATGTGAACCGGCTTTATTAAAGGAGGGTTCACATGTGTCAATATGCGACTGAAATTGCAGGTCGCTGGAAGTATCGACAGGCCTTCTAATCGGAACATGTTTACACATGGCGAGTGGAAAGTATTTGGCTATACATAGTTGGCGTGAAGTGAATGTAAACAAACAGCTACCCAATAATGTCTTCCTCCGCTGGTGACGATCAAATTAAATCACCAGAAGTATTTAATTATTTTTTACTTTATAATTAATTTCTAATGTCCCAGATGTGCTCTTTTTCCCTCACAAACTCCAACATCTTCTCTATTTCTAGGCACCACATTTTCAAACCTTTCTCCGTGACGTCACAGTGTAAACAAATTCGCAAATTGACTGAACAAGACCAACATGTCGGTCTTGTTTTACGACTGTTTTTCAGTCGTTAGGCACTGATATTCAGTAGGAAACCTTACCGACTTTCAATTTCAGTCGCATATTGACAAGTGTGAGTGTGGTAAAGATAAAACTAATCCAAAGAATCCTTCAGTTTGTAAATTTTCTATTATTATTATTTATTTATTTTTTTCATCCATAAATATATTATAGCCTATATTATATAGCTCTATGGCTGATGACTTGGTATCACGTGGTGAAATATTTATTGGTATGCAGGAGTCTTTCGAAGATGCACATTATTTTATCCTATTATCACTTTGACTTATTATACCAAGTGGTGAAATACACAACTATAATTGGCAGGTATCGTAAATAGAAGGATTCGTTATTGTTTTTTCTTCCATAACATGTCATATAACAAGCACTCAAATAAAAATCTTTTTACAAAATATTATTTTTGAATCTGATGACCAAAGAAAGTAAGTTTGGGTGACGTTTAGAGCCAGCAGGCAATATTTGTCCCGCGTATCAGGTGTCAACCTCCCCGCCCGCCGCCCATCCCCCTCCAACTCAGCGAGTCAGCTGGCTGCTGTAAACAAAACACAAGCGTGCCCCTTGCCCTGCCCCACACTCCTTACACTCTCACAACACCAGGACTGCCTCGCCATGGGTGTCATCAGGAAGGCCTTCAATAGGGCACCAGTCATCAGCTTCAGCGATGAGTCTATCAACTCGTAAGGAACAGTTCCGTCTTTTTGCATGACCTTCAGCGTCCTTTTTAACATTTACTTGTCAGTCTGTCAGACATTGTTAGTTCTACTGGTCAAATTTTTGTCACCATTTGCTTTATGTTGCCAATAAATATTACTGGGAAACCTTTTATAACAGTATGCATGTTGTGTTATAACATGTTACTCTTTCACCTGTCACAACATGGCTTTTATTACACCACATCCAGAGAGAGAGCTTTTCATTCTGAGTACTCACTGCAAACAATTTATGATGCTGCAGCAATTTTTGAAAGTCTAGTTGTTCTCTTCAGTGTGATCCAAATTTGTTTGTAAAGTTAACTACTTTCCTATATTCATCCCTGTGTATGTATTGCCAGACTTGGAATTAGCCAGCCCTCCACACCTCCCCCTGAGCCTCAGCCAACAGCAGAGGAGGTCCCGGTGCTTCAAGTCCCGCAGCGACGAGACCCAGCCCAGCTCCTGCAGCGTCTGGAGCAGCACCACCGCAGCCGGCATGCCGGAGCCCGCCGCAGCAGGAGGGCCAGCAATGGTGAGCACACTCACTCTACATCAGAGGCAGTGTTGGTGTGGTACACTTTTCTCTGCACGCACTCCGATTATCGGTTTGATGTGACATTGGTAAGCAGTAATCACTTGAAATAAGGAGACTGCTAAAGAACAGTTGACAAATAATACAAGGCAGATTCTAAACCTTAAAATTTACCATCTCATTATTATCCATACATTTATCATGTGAACCTTCCTTGAAACTGTCAATGGTCTTCATGAGTTTGTTCTACTATGATATTTTTAAAAATCAATTAATTGGTCAATTATTTCTTTTCCAGCCCGAGCACTGCAGACATTGGTGGAGGATGAGATGGAGGATGCCTTGGAGCCTACCATTGCTGATTTCCTTCCCAAAGCTGACAATGCCTTCACCAAACTGCTCACTGACTGCAACAACATGAGGGTGAGTACAAGACATTCCTTTTATTGCAGCTTAAACACACAGCAGTTATTTATTATACTATGTAACTACTGATCATAAATTAAAGTGCTTCAAGCCTTGAAGAGCCTTACAACTATTCTCAGATTTGGCAACACTTCATCACTCGCCCTGAGCAAGAGCAACGGGAGTACCTGGAGAGTGTGGCAACCAAGACACAGGAGAAGGCTGGCCGAAACAGTGTAGGCGGGTTCTCCTTCACCCAAATAAATTCAGACACTATGGAGGAAAATCTCCCTAATGCAGAAGGTTTGTGTGTATTTGTGTGTCATCTCAAAATGTAAAGCAGATCAGTGTTTAGTACCTACATGTTTTCTTGAGTGGTGCTTTCAGAATACCAGAATATTAAACATTAAACATCCAGAAGACTAGGTCTGAGTTCTCATGAGTGTTGTCCTTTCACTAGCCATCACTGAAGGGATCGACACACTGATATGGCTCACACCTCCATAGCTGGGCATGATAAAGAAAAAAATTATTATGATAACTAATAAATTGATGATGGTGACCTAATCAGCAATAACTAATAATAATCAATTACTGTCAATGAATGTATTGCTCTGTAACCTACAAATCAATAAATCTAAAATTCCAGTGCTAGTGATAATGACATTAACAGATTAAGTAAAATAATTGATATCTTGATTTTTTTAACTTTACCTTTGAAAACTTCGAAAAATATTTGAAAGAAATAAAATTTAATGTTTATCCTATCTCTCTATCTCTTCACTAATGTAAAGTATTATTTTAAGTAAAAATTTATTTTGAAAGTTAAAACTTCAACACGCTCATTTTCCAAAAACTAAAATGATCAATTATTGCTCATTTGGAATTTAAAAAGGTGATACGTACTGATGAATTGAATATGCAGGAAAAATAATTCTTGGATAACTGATAACCCGATATCATTGTAACGGCAAATTATTACCATAACCCCTCCCCCCCCTCAGCATACCACAACATTAACCAGACACACATTAGGTGCATGTGCCATTTGAGTGACACTCCCCTTGGCTGCAGGTTTCACAGTGGTGCCACAGATGAGTGACTGCCGCCACGTTCACCCTGCTTACAGTGAGGCACACAGGTTCTCCATGATGGAGGCCCAGCTGCAGTCACTGCTCAAGAAGAAACATCTCCCTCTGGTGAGTTTTTTTTCTGTCTTTATTTTCTTATTTTTCTAGTTGAATCTAAATTACCACAACTCTCTCTCTCTCTCTCTCTCTCTCTCTCTCTCTCTCTCTCTCTCTCTCTCTCTCTCTCTCTCTCTCTCTCTCTCATGCAATTGAGAGGACTTAGAAGTGAACAGTTTCTTTTCAGGATAGTGTTTCGTAATTGAGTTTATTATAAGTTTATTATAACTTGAGTTATAACTTGAATTAATTATAACTTCAGGGAGTTCTATCATACCTCGAGGAAGAAATTGTGGAGGCATTTGGGAATGACCCTCTGGCCATCTACATCACCTCTGAGCTGAGTAGCTTTGAGCGTCTGCTGCTTCATGCTCTCTGTCAGTACAACTTGCTCCGCTCTAAAAGTGAGTCATTATTGTTTGCAGTGTAGAGGTGGAGTTTTTATGTTGTAGCAGTATTCATGTTGTTGATCAGTATATCTTCATGGTGTCATATTTTGTTTTAATTATTACAGCAGCTTCATGACTAGAATATTCAAGCTAATCCTGAAGACTGCTTTGCCTTATTGGCTGATACCTATAAGTTTGTGTTATTGCAGGCACTACCATTGCTGGAGTGAGAAGAACCAAGGTGGAAAATGCCCATAAGTGTTTCCATATACCTGAGATCTCACTCACTGGCTACATTGATAAGTTCTATAGAAGCTAGCCATGCTTTTATACCTTTGTTGATGATTCAGACTGGATAATAATGGTGACACAAGATTTGAATAAAGGACTGGCAGACAATCATAATAGATTAGATACATAAAAGACAGTGGAAAGGGAGTGGTCAAGGGGATTCAAGGACAATATCCTGGTTTATCAATGGACATGTATTGAAAGTAAGCTGTACTATTTTTAGACTAATTCTGAAGTGAATATTCATCCTTGAGATATCTTATCTTAATTATTAGTGGGACTGAAGTAATTTTTCTTTATCTACTTTTAGACTGGAGCAACTTTTCTAGCTAAGCTTGTTCCTCTCTATGACACTAATTGAATAGTACACTTAACACACATCATATAACTCAATATATCATATTTTTATTGAAGGTTTTTATTTACTAATAATGTGTATTTTATTTTAGTGATATATAGCTGACAATTCTATACATAAATGTGCAGACAGTGCACAATATTTTTAGAGTATACCATATGTAAAACAATGAAGTGTGATGGGCTGAGGTAACATGTCTGTTTTCAGATAGCATTGTCTTACTAGCAAAGATGAAACAAAAATTCCGAGTGATGAATCATTTCCATAGGGTGTGCATGAGAAAGCTGGGAAGTACTAGGAGAGGAATGTTTGGATAAAGAAATTTTTTTCTGCCTCTTTTCATGATGCTCTCAGAGGGAAAGTGTAAAAAAGAAAGAGACAGATAGTATGACTGTACATAAGTTAGTCTGCCTTTGGCAGCTTCTTTACTCCTATCATCACTGCCGCCTCATCCCTGGTAGAACACTTTGTGGTTACTGTTGCCTGGTGTTACAGGTCTCATTGTCAGACTGATTCAAAGGCCAGGGCAGGGACATCTTCATTAGGATGCTCTTAGGTGAACACCTTCAAGAACACACACACACACACACACACACACACACAAAAAAAAAAAAAAAAAAATCACTGCTTTATCTCTCAGTTTAATGTGTCTGAACATATGATCTAATAAAAGATCATGACTAAAGGCAGCTTCACATGTGTCAATATGTGACAGAAATTGTAAGTTGGTAGAGTTTCTGACTGAATATCATGCCTAGTAACTGGAAAAACCAGTTGATGAGGGAAAAAGAGCACATCTGGGATCCTAAAACTGAATTCTACAGTAAAAAAAGCTTACACAAATTGGTGTTCAATGAAATAGCTGCCACTTTCCAATGACTGCTTCCTTCTATGCAGGGTGTTGTTGGAGGTGAGGACTGAATACTTGTGATGATTTGATTTGATCGCAGTCATCATCGTCACCAGAGGAAGATATCTTGTTAGGTAACTGTTTGTTTACATTCACTTCCTGTCAACCAGCTGATACTTTCCAGTCGCTATGTGTGAACATTTTCTGACTAGAAGGGGTCAGTCGATACTTTTAGCAACTTGCAATTTCAGTTACACATTGACATGTGTGAACCCACCTGAACTCATAATAGCTGTGAGAGCTTGCACTTCTTATTGATGATTTCAGATAGTAAGACAGAGTTTTTGGATTTATTGCAATGATAATTGTTAGTGTAATATAGTTAGCGTGAATTTTGCATTTGAGTCTCTAGCTTGCCGGTGACTAGTTCTTTGTCTACTTTTTGTACAAATGCATTACAACTGTAACTAACAGAGATCTTTGAAGAGTTTGGACAGATATAGTATGGTAAGTACTTATACTGCTTTTTTGTGCAAATTTTTGTTCAATATTACAAGGCACATGATTATTCATGGTGATGTACAAATTGTTTTCTTATTGTGGAGTGCAATATGTACCTGGTGGCAAAGGAATATTAGTGTTGCCATTTAATTTAATTTTATACTTATTATTAGTATTTAGAGTTTGTAACTATCAATATCAAAGAAAATAATGAAGTGACATCTAGGGTAAGGCACCTCCAGGTCTCAAAGTCTCCGCAAGATATAGGAGCAGAGCACTGCCACTCCATTACACAGTAGCTGGGAAGAGCAGACACCACCAGCCAGGCACTTTTGAGATATCTTTACTCTGGTCAGTTGGTTGGAAGTGAGTGCAGCTCATTTCACATCATGGCTCTTGCTATTCTCTACATGGCATAGAGATTGTAATTCTTTATTGAGTGACTTTGTTGTGGGGAAGACAACAGATTATTAGTCACATTAACACCAATCCCTCCTAACAAATGCTTTCACTATGCATTGTCTTTATGTAGTAATTGTGTAAATAGTTTTGGAATGTGTCAATTGTTAACAACACTATTCGTTTACTTATTCTTCACTATTTATTTAGAAATAGTAGTGATGTTGAAGTCTTCCCATCACTTTGCGTGTCAGACAAAAAACTGTTTTGATTGATCTATTCTGTATTTATTTATTTATTTAATTTTACTTACTTTTCTGCTACATTTAAGGCATAACCAGATAACAGTACAATGATAAAACCCCTTGAGACTGTTACTTTTATTACAGTATGACTAAGTTTGTAGTCAGTTATGTTCAGGATCAGATTCAGAGAAAATAACAAAAGTAAACATTCCTCAGTCTCATTTGTCTTTTTTGACTGCACACTGACTTGCGCTCATTTTGACTCTCTCTATGATGATGGGAGCAGGAGGATGTCTGATGTACATAGCTGACACACCTATTATGTATACATATGTAATACAAGTGTGTGATATCATCTGAATGTATTCATGTTTTACTTTGCTGTACAAGCACAATTGTTATGAACATGATTAGATATTAGCACAATGGTAGGCTTGTGTGCTTTTATTGTTGGAATTACAAAACAGATGCAAAAACCTGAAATTATTCAAGAGATCAAGTCTGCAATTGACTTAATATTGCTGTAAAGCTCCAAAGATTTTATCCAAGATCCTTGGAACCAGATACTTCACATAAATTTGAAACTTAGTGATAAGGTTCATAACCAGAGTCCCTCATTACTGCTTTGAATGATTAATTTTTTTTAGAATACAATAATATAAAATTCATAACTCATCAGGAAGGGCTAATTAATTTAATATTTTAAATGTTTTTGGTAGCACATGGTCAGAAAGTAAGATGAATTACAGTGTGTACAAGGACAGGGAATGCACATTTGGTTATTCCGCATAGTCTTCAGGAAGTGTTTGCAGGCACATAGTTTGATTGTAGACACTTCCTTATTCATACAGGGAAAGACAAAATAAAGTATGTAATGAGAAGATGGCTTTATCACTGGAATGTTTACTTAGTGTAGCTCAGTCCTCAAGTATTGAGTGGACAGCCAGTTCATTCTGCTTGTGAATATTTTGTTGCTTGAGTCCTCTATAGACATATTAAGTTTTATTAATTACATTACATTGTTACATAAATGTCACAAATGATTTACAGCATAACACAGGGTAACTTATGAAGGAAATGGTATCAAATGTCAACTATCATTAATATATTAAAACTAACATCCCACAATTACAGCATTCTGTATACATGACATTTTAATGTGTGGTTGTGCTCCCTCAGTGATGTATGTTATGTTATATACTGAACCTTAATGTCATCATTATTTTACTAGTTTGGTTCATTACATATCTAAGCTTGGAAACTGTTGCATATATAATTCTGTATTCTCAGCAGTTACTGCAGTAATGCATTATATTTATGTGATTAATTCTAGCTTCAGCCTCTTCTTTCCTTATTATTATTATTTTCTATTTTTGGTGGGGAGAGTGGATGTATTGATATGGCAATAGTAAGGTGACTCAATATTAGTGTGATTTTAATATGCGCATTTTATTTACTACACACTTCTAATGGCTGCATCAAACTTAAGTCACTCCAGCTTTTACCCCCCTTAATAACACCATGTGTTGAGCATTGTAGCCAAGCTAAGGCCATTTCAGAAAACAACTATGAGTGACAATATCTCACACAATGTATGGTACATGATATTTGACTTTGCCACATTAGGAAATACTGTAATACCACATATGAATACAAAATTTAAGAGAAAAAGCAATCTCAAGAGCTTTATTCTCGCACTCCTTAGAGGCAGGTATTGCAGAAGTCAGTGCTGCGCAATATACATCACCTGGGCTGGATGACACCATGAACAGCAGCATTAGACAGCCTGCATGTGTCCATCATTTCACAAAGAACATTTTTGCTTACAATTGGTGACAGAATTTGTCACAAAGTAGGGATTTACAGGAATGGCAAACAAAAGGTTTAGTTATGTATGTTCAAGTTGCAAGATACATGGAGAGAAGGTCAGAAGATCATTGAGAAAGAAACAAAGTATGAAAAATTAATTCTAGTCATTCGTATTGTCATGTTCAACAATGTTACGTGCACATGGCTGTGACTTAAGTGTGATGATTACTAAGGCAGTCTTCAGTGTTTCCTCCCTTCCTCAAACACTGCAATGATGAAAAGTTTGACCTCACATTCCATTGCCTTGTCAGTGAGTCATTATATTACACTGATTATTTTTAAACTGATTTCTTCCATTTTACTCATTACAGGAAATTTTAAAAACTAGAATTTGGGGGTTTTGAAGAGAAATTTTAATCAAAGTTGTGGAACAAGGATGATAAATAGCGTTAAGTACAAGGGTTGTGTTAAAAACCTGCTTGCACTCGTTCTCTCATTCAGAAAAGAGAAGTGTTCGCACTACAACAGTTTAATAAGTCTTTTACCAGCACCAGGCACTTTGCCTACAAGCTTTAATGGTAACTAAGTTATATGATCCTCAGAAAAATAAATCTGAGTATGATCTCTTATAAAGCGTGGCGCATAAGAAATTAATATTTCTAGCCATTCTATTCTAACACTGAAATTTTTTTTTGCTGACTACAAGCACACATAGAGGAATATTTTTGTGTCCCTTTCATATAATGCAACCACTGGCTGCCACTTGCCAATGGTGTGGTTGTGTAAGCCCAACCCTCCAGTGGCAGTTACCTGCCCACACCACTGTGGTGGCATCGTATGAAAGGCTGCATTGAAAGCTATGGGAGGTAATTAGTGGCAGTTCCTGGTAGCATTATATGAGAGGGGTCTTATTAAAAAAAAAAAAAAAAAAAAAAATATATATATATATATATATATATATATATATATATATATATATATATATATATATATATATATATATATATAAATAAATAAATAAGTAGGCAAAAAAATAAAATCAAATAAATAAATAATTAGGCAAAAAATAAATAGAAAATGAAAATAGTAATTTGAAAAAATAAATAAATAAGATAAATAAAGTATAATCTATCCATGCAAAGAACTATTGCTTTTAAGGGAATTAAGATTCCTGCCAACAGTTATCTTCCAGAAGACAGGCAGTGAATTTGATAGCACACAGTCGTTCTGTGCTACACTTTACAAATTCATTAGAATTGCATAGCAGACAAGTGTGTAATGGAGTCATCACACTGTGCATCATGCCTTGAACCAGCAACCAGGGATGTAACCTGCCAGTGTCTTCCATTACTATGGTTCACAGATATTCTATGAAAGTTTGCCAAAAAAAAAAAATAAATAAATAAATAAATAAATAAATCTTAAAGGCTCCAGGTTTCTTACTAATGAGTTAAACTAATCCGTATAATTCTTTTCTTACAATTGTACATCTGAGATGAGTGAAAACAAAATTATTTTCCATTATCAACTAAACTAGGCTATATGAACTCTGGCACACAAATATATAAAACAATAAATAATGCATGCTACCATGCTTATTTTGTCATTCCAGTACTTATTATGGAAGTGTTGAAATTTATTATGACAAACAATGATGTACTGTGAACAAGTGCACATCTTCCCATACTGGTGGTGGTTATCAGTGATTCCTGTGGTCATCTTGGGACTGTGACCCTCAGCAATGTGGGGACCAAGCGTCACACAACACCTTCCGTGGTGTTTGGTGACACTTGTAACTCAACTAAATGTTTGGAGGAGCAAACACATCAACAATCAAGAGAATGCATCCTACAGACATGCAACATCTGGGAGCACAAGGTGTTCCATAATAAACACGAGCTTGAGTTACACTACTGAACATAGTTGAAGAATCTATGGGCACATACCTATGTACTTTATTTACACAAGTCACCCACTTCCTAGACTCAGACAGCAAGAAATGAAAGGAGTTTCTTGAGACTGTACAGAAATACTTAAAATACAATCCTCTCTTCTTCCCTGTCACATTACCATTCATATGGAAAAGCTGTATATGAACAAATATATGTATTCTATATCTCCATGATACTATCACAGCCTTACTATTTGAAAATTAATATATATTGAATAACCAATTCTTTCACACTTGTTTCAAACTCTGATTCACAACAATTCCTCTCCATGGCAGTCAGTATTACAACACTCCCGTATACACACCATAACCTCTGTCAGCTGGCGGATGTCACTATCAGGAAAGTTCACTGAATTTTGTATATGTAGAAAGATGAAAACTGAGAAGAAAAAAATAATCTTGAGCAAATGGTTTACTAAAATCACTGTCACTGGACATAATTTTAAAGAAATTAAAACGCTTGATTTAGTAACTTGTTTTAAAATTTTCCGAAGGAAATCTAGTACAAGTAATGTGATTCCTCATCGTGCACACCTTTACACATTACACCATCATGAAATTATGATTATAAGAATCTAAGTATCAATAACTTTAATAAGTGTTTATAAACATAAATCTAAAAAAGTAAGGGAGTACAGTGATGGTTCAGACAGCAAGATGGCTGTATGTCATATTTCCCAAGACTATAAGCATTAACTAAGAGTTTGCATCTACACATCCTCCCCATCTGTTCAAAACTTGTGAATGGTGGCCACTATACTTTTGATTCCAGATTAGACTCAATATTTTCCCACTACCAATGTTCTGAAGAAGCTGAGTATTCCATAAGTGGCCAAACCATCACTGCACTTCCCACCTTTTGTTAGTGGGATATTGTTGTACTGTACTTTCCTGAAGAGCTGCCACCAGCATGAAAAGAGTTAATGAGTCTATACCTTTGTCACATCTTCCATACACACAACAAAAATAAGTTATTTCAGTGAGTCATTCAAGACATAAGCTAAGTTAATTCAATGCTACACTCTGTATCATAAAGAAGGAACCACCATAAACCTAATATCTTTTCTTTTTTGTTTTTGTTTATTTTCAATGCTTTTTCACTATCAGTGTGGGAACCAGTAACACTGTGTAGCCTTTTAGTTTGAATATAGTTTAAGTCATGCAAAATACTGTTCTCTGGGCCACACATCTGGTCACACAACTGCACTAGTGTAAAACCATCTAGTGAGTCTCCTCAGCCATACCCAACACAATCATTGCCTTCTTAGGGGCATGACAAACAAAAGAGCGCAAGCTCCAAACACATGAAAGGCAACCTTGAGCAAGCTTGAAGTGTGATCATAGTGTACAAGTTCTGTTTTATCACTCACACACTGAAAGCAGATGCTTCAAGACTTCTGTTACAAATGTCTTTTCTCTTCCAAAACAGTAAAGCTTCACATTGCTTAATTTCTCAATTGTGCAACGCTCATTCATCATGTCAAGTTAGATGTGGTGAGAGCTCTGTCTCAATGCCAAGGCCACCCACACAAGCAAACAGTTAGAAAAAAAGGCATTTGAGGTTGAGGTTTCTTGCTCACCGTTTGGGATGCAAGCAGAGATGGGGTACAAGCAATTTGTGCTGCAGCTATGGTGCTCTGGCTACTGCATGGAAGGGCAGGTATAGGCTGCTGGATGAAGTGCCTCAATAGATACTGGGGTGTGATGGGTGGTATTGGGGCAGACACATGTTGACTGGCAGGGTGGTGGTGGTGGGTGGTGAGCAGTGTGCAGCAGCGTTGGTGGTGGTGGTGGTGGTGGTGGCAATTATAGGAGAGAGCAGCACCTGGGAGGAATTAGGATTCAGCTGGTGGCATGACTCACAGCTCCCGCCTGTGGAATGAGAGACAAACGGTGCGGTGTACTCCCCCGCCACACCCTATGATGCACGCCTGCTGCACTCAGTATCTCCACCTGTTGTGTGTGTGTGTGTGTGTGTGTGTGTGTGTGTGTGTGTGTGTGTGTGTGTGTGTGTGTGTGTGTGTGTGTGTGTGTGTGTGTGTGTGTGTGTGTGTGTGTGTGACGGGAGGGAGAACCGCACTAAAACAACAAGGAAAATACTGTGTCCAAAACATACTGTTTCCAACTCTGATAAGAAGCTTTTTAATGACTCATTTGTAATCCAATCAACACAGCAGTATATCCCTTAACAAGGTACTGGAGCAGACACACATTATTGTTAAATGCTCATGAAAGCTACACTCTGTTAATTCTATATGCACTCTAGATACATCATCACAAAATCCTATTACTTACTCATATTAAGAACAGTACCCTCTCAAGTCTCATGCTTACTTTCTTCCAATATTATGGCACTAAATTCTAGGATCACGAAACTTGTGTTATTTAAAATACTGAAAAATTCATATTTATTGTCTCACATTGTGTAATGCAGCAGTGTGACAATGTGATGTTGAAGCAGTAGTGAGACACTTCTCATTTGTGTGTGTGTTTTTGCAATGGTGTTGCCATGTAGTGCAGCACCAGTCTCTCCTCCTCTTCCATGTAAATTGGCATGACCTGCATTGTGGCAGTGTGTGGCACCAGTGGCAGGGAGATGTTACCCATACTTGACAAAACACAAAACTCAAAGAGATGACATGTGAAAGTCAAGATAAGAAGTCATGACTCAGCATGAAACTCGAACAGCACAAAATTCAAGAGGACACAGTAATATGCATTCTACAGTGACATAGGAGACTTTCTGAATAATACTTTCTACACTCATGACTCAACCTATCACTATCTACTTAGTTCAGACATCCTTTATCACTGCACTATATGTATATATCTTTAATCATAGTCACTTCTTTCTCCCCCTTCATTAATTTCTCCTTTTTCCATGTTTTCTTCATCTTTACTATTTTTTCATGACCCTATTTTCCTTCTCCTTGAGCCTCTCCTTTGCTTGCCATGCCCTCCTCTTCACCCGCTGCCTGCCTCTCCCTTCTCTCCTTACGGACCCTCACTTTGGCCCTCCACTTGCGCACTAACCTGCCTGGCCACTGGTAGTCCTTGTCAGTGAGCGGCACGTAGATCACTCCCATGAGGACCTTCCGCTTTACACTGCCGTCTTCAAGTTTGTCGATCTGAGAAAACAAAAGTGACCATCATTGATATCATTGTGATGTTGGTAGTTTCCTGCAATGGTCAGTGGTGAGTTTATATCCTCTGATTCTATGATGCAATAAAAATATTCCGTCAGAATCTCACTAAAGACTCACCTGCTCTAAGTTCTGATTGGCTCCCTCTGGACCAATGGGAATGATTAGTCGGCCGCCTGGTGCCAGCTGTTCCACAAGAGCCTGAGGGAGGGTTGGGGCCGCTGCTCCAACGTGAATGGCATTGTAAGGTGCCTCGTCTGGGTGCCCCTGCCGCCCATCACCAACTAAAAAACACCAACATGTATCTATGACACATGCAATCCTTCCTCACACCTCCTCACGACACACCCACACACCATGCTATGTAAGAGAAACGCACAAAAGTTTTTTCTCACTTCTATTATGGAATTTCATTTATTTCACATTAATCAACCTTGTTTATAATGGGAAAAATAAAGTAGATGAAACATTTGCTGAAAGGAAGGGGAAATTATTTAAGGAAATATAAAAAGTTGCAGTCTCAGGCAAAGTTTGACTGACCAACAAGTTTGATAGTGTTGGATGACAGAAGCTCAGCACTGTCCTTCTCAATGTTGTCTTGAGCCATCTTGATGAGTTCAGGGATGTGGTCAATCCCCACGGCCCGACCACTCTCCCCAACCTACAAGTGTTCAATTTGCCTCATAGTGCAAGCAACAGTACTGCAAATATTTCTATTCTGTCCAATGTATAAAAGCTACATTAATGTCAGTTTAATTTTTATACTAATATGAATACTCACAACTGAAATGTAAGGATACCTTCATCTAAAATAGACAATTATTTTCTTTGTACCTTCAAAATATGAAGTAATCACTGCTACTGAAAATGGTCTGACTTCTCTACTCTAAACTGAATGCTGTGCTCAGTCTTGTAAATCATGCCTTCTTTAACGTTCCCAAATAGGTCTTACCATGTGGGCCATGCAGGCTGTGAGGTACCCGCTGCCAGATCCAACATCCATGGCACGGTTACCCTTCTTCAGGTGGGCACTCAGGAGCTCCAGGGCGTGAGCATGCTGAGGGGTGAGAATGCTTATCATTGATCAAATTTTTGTTGAAATATAGCATCATTACTTTATAAGTCCCATTTTCTCACACAAAGGTATTAGGACAAATATTCAGATTTAATAAATTCCACTGTCTGTAGTTTTGACAATCAGCAAAACTACTAAGTATTCTAAACACACCATGTGTGGTGCACTGATTGTCACCCCATAGCCAATGCCTTGCGGGGAGTCCATGTATGGGTTGTTCTTGGAGTACTTGCCACGGTCCACCCGTAGCATGACTCGCTCCACCTCAGCAGAGCGGATGATCTGGTTGGCTGCAGATGCATGTAAATGCTCAGGTCAAGTAGTGTTTTGGATATTTTATCATTTATCTCACTACCTTAGATACAGGCCTTCTGTAATCTCAAACACAAGATTCCACACACTACAAGAGCATTTAAACTTGCAATAATAAAGACAAGTTACTTGAATGGATATAAAGATACATCAGAACAAAAAAAAGAATTTAGCCGCCACCCATCCTGCCACAACACACCCACCTTTCAAGTGCCGCACCATGTCTGCATTGTCTCTGCCGTGGGATCTCCAAGCCATGATGGTGCGCAGGCTCGACTGGGAACAGACTCCAGTCACCAGGAACAGCCGCAAAAGCCTGTGGGCTAGCATTCAGGGTCAGTGACAATCACCTGAAAAAAGTCCAAACATTTTGGAAAGAACTGTTACCGTAAGTGATGATTTATATACTTGGCACCATATAAAAAAAATAATTCAAGGAATTCCTTGCGTAAACCAGTGGTGAAAAAGATTCCTGTACCATACTCAAGTCAGCAATGATACACTGCCACACAGTTCTTGAAATAATTCTTCAGACTCTCAATTTCTTGTGAAAACGATACAGCAATGGTGATGTTTTTCAAGTGAAAGGCAAAAGTAATGGGATATTTCTTCTCTATTTTGTATTAATTATACTTGGATCTAAATAATGTTCACAGACCAACTGTTCATAGCCTCATCTGTAGTTTATTCTAGGTATTAACCTCCCTTGCATTGAAAAAAAACATTAGAGAGAAGCCAGCTGGACCTTTATTTCCCAATATAATGTTGCAAGTGACCAACATTCCAGCACCAAGGATCACAGTTAAAAGAAAATAACATACAAGCTCATCACAACACAATGACAAACCAAGATGATAATCAATATACCTGAGCTCACTTGACAAACCTAAGACACGAGGGACGGGAGAAACGTGACGTCTTGACAGTAGCAAACCCTGTACACCCCTGATTGTGGGTGTGTCACTGCAGCACACCCAACCACACCACTTACCAGCCACCTGACCTCCACAAATGGTGTACGTTCTGTGACGCGAAGCACATATATACCAGACAGGGGCGATGGCATGCTTGTACAAAAATAAAGGTATCCGAAAAATCAATCAAGCGTGAGGAGGTCCGCAATGAATGGCAGAAATGCAGCAATGCGCCAAAATAATCGAAAACCCAGACGCCACACCCAGACATAAATTAGAACCACGTTTCCATAATTGTTCCAAGAAGACATACCCCAGAAACACAATCAGCACCTTCCTCAAACACACACATAACCTGAGCAGGCAAAGACTACCCAGGAGAACAGTAGAGGTGGGTAAAATAACACCCACCTCGAGATGCTGTGTTTACCTCTGGCCAGCTGATCGAAAACCTGCGTCCGATTTCTTATTTTATACACCTGTCACCGGAGTCGTAATTAAGAATACCAGACATGTGATTTCGGAAAGATATCATGCATCTCTGGCTTAATAGGGCGTTCAGATTCGTATATTTATAACATATTTTGTTTCTATGTAGTTTTCTTTCGCAAGAGATCTATACAGTTATCTTTTGCAGGGGGTCTATGATTCTTATGCTGGTGTTTATTATTTTCACCGGAGGTCAAAGCAAATTATCGTTCCCAGGGGATTTATAAATAAGTCTTTCATAGGTATACAATTACCTTTCGTGGAAATCCTATATGATTCTATTTTCTATAAATACGCCTCACCCATTTTGGCTCTCTTATTCAACTCTGCCAGAGAGAATTGAAAGGTGAAAAATAATTATATAGGCCTCCTGCGGAAGATACTTTGTTCATTTGTGTTTTACGGTTTTATTAGTTAATTTGTTATAGAAAATAAAAAACCTGAAGTTAATCTTTTTAACGGTACTCCAGGCCTTCATATGAGTTCTACCTATTTTTATTTGTTGTTTTCTTATTGATATAATATGTGTATTTGCATTTATAATTTCTTAACATATTTTCTTCATTTTTTACTCCGGAATATAGTTAGTTTAGAATGGCCAGTATTGAGTGAAGGTGGCAACACTGATTGGCCAAGACGCCGCACCGTCCGTAGGGTGAAAACAAACGTGAGCCGCTGATCCTCTGACCGCCCTTCGTCCTCGTCACACACCAGACACTCAAAAACAATACCTGATACAAGAAAAGGAATATAAAGTGTAGGTGACCTTCATCCTGCCAGCGGTGCATCATGTGGCTGATAATTTAGGACTGGTGAGTGCTACAGTTTCAAGTTCCCTGTCTTCACTCCTCTGTGGTGGCGAGCACGGGGACGGTAACCTGTGTTTTTGAGAACAAAAACTTGTATCCTGCTCCTCACCAACATAGCGACTCCCAAATAGCACATATTGACATACAACAGGAAGACATTCGTCAGAAACTCTCTCTACTAGACCTTAACTCCAGTATGGGCCCGGATGGTATTCACCCTCAACTGTTAAAGTCTTGCCCAAATCTAACTTTTCCACTCTTTCTTATTTTTAAGAAGTCAATGTCAACAGGCATACTTCCTAGGAAGTGGAAAGTATCTCAAATTACCCCTATTTTCAAAAAAGGCTCCCGCCATCAGCCGTTAAACTATAGACCAATAAGCCTAACATCAGTGTGTTGCAAGACTCTTGAACGCATAGTGGTTGACGGTCTTACAGAATATCTTAATAGTAATGGCATTTTATCTACAGACCAGTTTGGCTTCAGGAGTGGGAGATCAACTGAGGACCAACTACTGCTTACTTACAACTCTATCACATCATGGCTAGACAGTGGATATACAGTAGACTTAATTCTGTTTGATTTTTCTAAAGCATTTGATGTTGTCAACCACACTATTCTCCTACAAAAACTTTCCTGTCTTGGCATCTCTGGTGTCCTCCTACAGTGGATCAAAGACTTCCTCACTCAGCGAACAATGTCTGTTTCAGTTACAGGCGTCCCAAGCAGTCACAGGTTAATCCCCAGTGGAGTACCCCAGGGTTCAGTTCTCGGTCCTTTACTTTTTATTATCTATGTAAACCACTTACCGTCTTACATAAAGAGTGATTGCAAAATATTTGCTGACGATCTAAAGATTTATCTGCCCATTCGTAACTTACCGCACACCCACACAGTTGTTGACATATCTAACTGCCAACGTGATATCAACTCTATATATAGAATATCAAACTCCTGGGGCTTTCTTTAAATATAGATAAGTGTGTCACACTGAGATTCAACAGAGGCACTTTTCCAGAGCAAGACATAGGCCCATATAACACCTACTCACTCAATAGTACAGATATACAAAAGGTTAATGCCCACAAGGATCTTGGTGTACTGGTTGACACTTCTTTACGCTTCCACATGCACATAAAAACTACAGTTAACAAGGCTGCAGGTCTGGCAGCAAATTTACTAAAAGCAACTATTTGTAGATCACAGAATTTTATGCTAAATCTGTTTATTACACATGTAAGACCACTACTAGAATACTGTTCATGCCTATGGAACACATGTTATCTTGGAGACCTAAAGATGCTAGAAAGTGTTCAGAGGTCGTGGACTCGACACATAGACGGAATGACTGGACTGTCCTACAAAGAGCGTTTGTTAGCTCTTGACCTCTACTCTGTACGTGGACGCCTTACTCGTGCTGACATAATAAAGTACTGGAAGATCTTCCACTCTGAGTGTTCTATCTCTCCCGAAGATTTATTCATCACAACACCACATGCACATACTTGTGGACACCGTTTTAAATTAGCTCACCAGTACAGTTCAGTGGATCTTAGATCTCAATTTTTCTCATTCCGGTGTGTTCGTTTATGGAATTCTTTGCCTGACCATGTTGTTGCTCTGAACTCGCTGCCATCCTTCAAATCAGCCCTTCACAGTCATTTAGGCGAAATCTGTACAACTTGTGGAGTAATATGCATACACACATGTGCTGCTGTTTGCTGCATAATGATATATCCTGCATTTCTGAACAGTTTCAATGGGTACACATTCCTGTCCACTCACAGTTTGTTACAATCATCCAGTAATCTACATCTAAAGTTGACTGGCGTACCCATTTTCCTAGCTACCTTTTTCCTACTCATCGTTGTATTTTTCTGGTCTGGGAGCTAAGGTTGGCTAACCAGGTGAGCCTTGTTTCACTGAAGGTGTTGTTTGTGGTCATTGCACCGACCTCCATCCGCTTATCCACCGCACTCTTGTTGTATGAATGTTGCTCATCACATAGGTGGTCGACATATATACAAGACGTACCATGCATTACTAATTGACTTGTATATTGGAAGAAATATAGGTATTTACTCTTTCTTGCACCAGTCTGTTCCGGGTGATAATATGCTTTTCTTGTAGTTTTCAACTTGTTTTGAATTAATTAGCATGTTACTTTTCCCGGAAATCATTAGTTTTTCTTTTTACCACCCTCCCCCCGCTGCCCACAAAAAGATAATATTTTGCAGTTAAAGCGGAAAGCAGAATCTATCACAAAAAAGTAAAAGTTTCATCTTCATAAATAGGTAACACAGCATAACACTTACTCAGTGTTCCCTTAAGAGGATTGGCTGCTGCTTGCATGTGGCCGCCAGCCGGCTGTTATCACCACCACCAAACCAAACTGACCTAACTAAGCTGATATAAGCTTACCAGTCTAACCTAATTTTACATAACCAAACTAATCTAACCTAACCAGATTAACTTAACTAATTTAACCTAATGTAACAACTAATTAGATATAATTGAACAAAGCTAATTGGCAAGTCTAAATAATGAATATGAAGTCGTTACCTTATTTCTCTGCAAAATCTCCCGATGCACTGGAAATGTGACACCCACCCCTGATAAACATTTTCCTCAAACCAATTCAAATATATATGTATTTAAAACTAAGTTGGTTTGCTTCTCTTTTCACAGGATGAAATAGAATGATATGATTGGCTAAACCAATTGTATTTCTTAATTGGCCAGTGGCTACATTCTCAATTGTATTTCCTCATTTTCTATAGACAACCTTCTAAACTGGCTGCTTTCTTCTCTTCTAGGTAACCATTTTCGTGTCCACATCCTCCTCATCCTCCTCCTTTGCTGCTTTACTCATTCTTCTTGCAAACCTTAAGTAATTCGGTTAGTGGTATCTATGCTTGGTGATTTTGCTTCTGCTGTGTTTGTTTTGTTGTCCTGCTGCCGCACGTGGCTTTGTTGTCTTTCTTAAGATTCCATGTGCTATTATTTCCTGCGGCATCTTATCAAACATACTGTCACATGACACAATTTTGCTGGAAAAGAGTGATTGTGTGATACAGGTTTAAAAGAATACCAAAATACAGTACAATGTCATCTAGAGACAGTTTCTCTGCAGATGTGGGAGAGGAGGAGCAGCAGCCATGTACAACTTGTGCAAGATAACCCACCCAGCTCTTGGTGTGGAGCTTTCCCTCTACTGTAACTTCTTCAGCCACCGGGAGAAGTCCCTGGTGGTGGCAGGCTCCAATGTCATCAGGGTGTTTAGACTGGTGGCGGAAGTGCCTCCTAGGTCCCTGCGCGATGACAGTGCTAACCAAGGTATGTGCCCGTAGTATGTAAGATAGGTAGCTTTCTCACCTTCATAAAAGCCTTCATCTATCATTTGTATGTGTTTCATCAGCTGACCATGAAGTGCTAGGAGAACCACAGCAAAACAGCTAAGTGGTTGGCTTATTGAGATGCAATACAATATTAACGAAACTCAGAAAGAAGGATAAAAGAACTGACAACAACCAAAGAGTTCTCCATAATTGTGTTTAGTACCATTGTCATTCTTGATGGTGAGGGTGGTCCAGGTTTACACTTGCAAGTCATAGATTTTGATCATCCATTGTATTTTCCACTTTTAATGACTGCTTAGAGTTCATTGGAAATTTTATATTTAGTTTTATGATTGCAGTTTCTTATTTCTTGAGTTTTATATCTTTGATATATGTGGTAGTCATAATATTTAGGTGTTATGATTTACACTTTTATATAATGTGGAGTCTGTGAAATATAAACATGGAATTTTTTTTTAAAGCAGACCATGCATACTCTCATGTATTTGACAAAGTATATAGACCAATTTATTCATTCAGTAATGGAATATTACGTAGCTATGGGAAAAAATGAAATTGTGCTCAATAGATATATAAATATAGGAACATATAGGTGTTTGATCCCCCCACAGATGACAAACCCCCAAAAGTCAAGCTGGAGTGCATGGCCACCTACAAGCTGCATGACAACGTGGCCACCATGGCATCCGTGTCCCTATCCCCACTGAGGGACTCACTCCTGCTGGGCTTTAAGGATGCCAAGCTCTCTATTGTGGAGTACGATCCTTACAACCACAACCTACGAACCGTCTCCCTCCATTACTTTGAGAAGGAGGACATCAAGGTATGCAGCTGTGCCGGCGACTGAACACACCATTAAAGCTGATAGAGCAAGAGATGGGCTGAAAATTTGGGTTAGCAGGACCAGGCCAAATATAGTTACTGTCTTCAGGAAATTGCTAGTTTCAGGAGAGATACTGCTAATGTTGAGGCAGATTAATATAATGTCCATCTTTAAGGATGGAGATAAAATGCTAATGTTTAATTATAGATCTGTCTGCTTAATTTCCTTCTTAGGTAAAATAATGGGGTCAATAATTGTGATGAACATTAGGGAGTATTTAGAGAATCATATCTTGATGAATTTGTCAAAGCATGGCTTTATGAAGGGGAAGTCTTGTGTTGCCACACACCATTCTATTGAAAAAGGTTAGAATGAAAATACATCTCTGAATATATTATCAATTGGTGGAGGAGGTAAGCCTGACAGATTGGATCTCCGCAGGGTGGGTGGCTGCAGACAGTGTCGCTGCCGCTGGTGCGTGTGGATCCTGAGGCACGATGTGCTGCTATGCTCATATACGGCAGGAAGATCGTCATCCTGCCGTTTCGCCGCGACCTCAAGGGTGACGATGTGGATTACAACTCGGCCTTCTCCCGCGGCCCTGTGCTGCAGTCTTACATTATCGACCCCAAGGACTTTGAGGCGCCCAGCATTGACAACATAATAGATATGCAGTTTCTTCATGGCTACTATGACGCAACTCTGATGCTTCTCTATGAGCCCATCAAGACCTTCCCGGGGTAGGTCTGGTGAAGAGGAGGGTTGTGGTGTGTTCCTAGATGTGTGGGAAAATTGCTTGAGCTTTTTTATTTTGAGATGAGTGCATGCTTTTATTATGACACTTCAAAGTTTATGATAAGGTTTAAGATTAATTCAGTGATTTTCTTCCTCAAACAGATACTACAATACTAAGTACTGCATTGACTGGTTAGCTTATAAACTTGTAAAAGTAATTAACCAAAGAGTGGAATACAGTTAGGAAAAGCAAAATCAATGGATTGTCTGACACTTGTAAATGGTTTGTGTTGGTTTGTTGCAGTCGTGTAGCTGTGAGGCAGGACACGTGTGCCCTGGCCGCCATCTCCCTCAACATCCGGCAGCGGCTTCATCCTGTCATCTGGTCCATATCTTGTCTCCCCCATGACTGTGAGAAGCTGCTGGCAGTGCCCAAGCCCATTGGTGGAGTGCTGCTCTTTGCTTGTAACTCCCTCACCTACCTCACCCAGTCTGTGCCTCCGTATGGCGTCTCCCTCAACTCCATGGGAGACAAGAACACCAACTTCCCCCTCAGTGAGTGGCTTGCCCCAGCATAACATGGACAAATTAAAACATGTTTAGGCTGATAGTTGATTTTGTAAGGTAGAATTTTTCCAAGTTGTCACAATTATTACCTTATTTTTTACAACTCAATTCTATATTTAGTTTGTTTGTCTGCATTTGAAATTGTAAGTATAGGCAGGCAATATTGTAAGAACTTTTGAATGTGTGAGGAATATGTTTGATTGTATTTTCATTGCAGCATTTTAATTTTACAAGTAAACAGGAAGTGTGTGTTGTGTCAGTGAAGTCTTGGTGTCACTAAAAGCATTCACGCTTCATGTTGTCTCCAGGAAAGCAGGAGGGTGTGGTCATATCCCTGGACTGTGCCCATGGAGAGTTCCTGACGGAGGACAGGGTGGTCATCTCCCTCAAGGGTGGAGAGCTGTACGTCCTCACGCTGGTGGCTGACTCAATGCGCTCTGTCCGCAGCTTCCACTTTGACAAAGCTGCCGCCTCAGTGCTCACCTGTAGTGTAAGTGTTGCTCTATGTGTGTGTGTGTGTGTGTGTGTGTGTGTGTGTGTGTGTGTGTGTTTGTTTCACTGTTTGATCTGCTGCAGTCTCTGACGAGACAGCCAGACGTTACCCTACAGAGCAAGCTCAGAGCTCATTATTTCCAATCTTTGGATAGGCCTGAGACCAGGCACACACCACACACCAGGACAACAAGGTCACAACTCCTCGATTTATATCCCGTACCTACTCACTGCTAGGTGAACAAGGGCTACACGTGAAAGGAGACACACCCAAATATCTCCACCCGGCCAGGGAATCGAACTCCGGTCCTCTGGCTTGTGAAGCCAGCGCTCTAACCACTGAGCTACTGTGTGTGTGTGTGTGTGTGTGTGTGTGTGTGTGTGTGTGTGTGTGTGTGTGTGTGTGTGTGTGTGTGTGTGTGTGTGTGTACTCCTGCTGTCCAAGGTATTGAGTCATGTGTTTCACTCTGAATGTAAATTTTTGTCAGCTAAATGTTGCTTTTCTTATATTTATGGTGTCATATTCCTAAAGATCTTTCAATGTTTTTAATTTTATTTTAATGTATGTTTTACCTGTTTTTTCTCTCCCTTTATCTACTAAAAAGGCAAGACAGCTTGTTTAATATTTTCCTTTAACATTCACTTCATAGTTGACCACCACATTTAAGGCCAAATTGCTTCACATCACAACTTAAGTTATACTTATTTAGTAACCTTTATAACTTGCAGAAGTAATTATAAGCTTGTCCCTCAGATGTGTGTGTGTGAGGACCAGTACCTGTTCCTTGGCTCCCGGCTTGGTAACTCCCTCCTGCTGCGCTACACTGAGAAGGAGCTGCACGACCCCATGAGATCCAGAGGCAACGTTCCCTCTGACCAGGAGCCGCCCGTCAAGAAAAGCAGACTGGACACGCTGGGTGAGTCCCCGCTTTCTCCTTGTGCACTGGCTTCCCCCACACTATTATTGGTTGTGGGAAAATGATTTGCTTGGGAGACTTAGATTTTATTCTCTTTTGTGTTCGTTGTGATTAATCTGTTTCTGTTACATTGTTGATATTGGTTTCTCATGGAAAGAAAATGGCTGATGTTTTTTAAGCTTGTGGAGAACATTTGAAATATTATCATTTACATACATAAACTGTTGATGTTTAGGAATCCATGGTGGTGGGAGGTGAAAGAAGGAATAATCTATATGTTGTTGCAAATAGGAATACTGTGAGGGATATTTGTAAGATATGAGATTGCTAGTTGAGGCAATGAATTTGTTGAAATATGTCAGTGCATGTTCATCATCAGTTGTAGCCTATGTGGAAATCATACTTTGTGCCAGATTTACAAACCCTCCATCACACAGGTGACTGGATTGCCAGTAATGTGGAAGACATTCGAGATGATGATGCCCTGGAGGTGTATGGTCATGAGGACACCTCCACCGTGCAGCTCACGTCCTACAGCTTTGAGGTGAGCCACTGTTCTTATGTGACAACTTTACCCACAACTGCAGTGTTTTCACATTTCACAAGTGGTACACACATGGAAGTATCATGCATGAGGAAGGTCTTGTTAAGTTGGCAGTAATGACAGCTTAGTCACTTGTTGCTTTCCTCGCCACACTTAGTCCAAAAGGAAATACTTAATTCAAACACATCTTTTACCTCAACACCACTTTTATCAGTGCAGTTGTCATGGAGCTTAGTGCAATATTGGAGGAAGCCTCACATGCTGGAACACCGTTTTAGGTGATGAACAGCTTTACATTAACACCATCTTTCTCACTGCTGAGTGTCCTGGAACTTGTTGTAACATTTTATAGGACACTCACAAATGAAGTTTTCTTTCAGGTGATGGACAGCTTACTCAACATTGGTCCATGTGGGGATGTGGCCATGGGTGAGCCGGCCTTCCTGAGCGAGGAGTATGACAACTCTGTGGACCCGTGTGTTGAGCTGGTCACCACCTCAGGGCATAGCAAGAATGGGGCACTGTCCATCCTGCAGCGCTCCATCAAGCCTCAGGTCTGTCCTTGTTTTACCATCTCCAAACCTTTGTGGATATTAGAAGGCCTGTCTGTATTGGAATATCAATATAACCTGTATTTTCTATCCATTTGTATTTTGAGTTTTCCGTATCACCAGGTGCTGACAACCTTCGACCTGCCTGATGTGGATGACATGTGGACGTTGGTGGGGAAGGTGGACGAGCGGCGGAGGCGAGAGACAGGCCTGCTGGACCACTCCTTCCTCATCCTGTCCCGCTCAGACTCCTCCCTGATCTTGCGCACGGAGGAGGAGATCAACGAGCTGGAGGAGTCTGGCTTCAACACCACCTCCAAGACAGTGTTTGCTGGCAACATGGGCAACAACAGATACATTGTGCAGGTCAGTGGGTGGGTGGGTCGGTAGATGCTACTCAGGGATGGTGAGTGGGAGGCTTGGACTAAGGTGTTATGGTAAGGTTATCTATCTATGTATATATTTATCTACTTATCTCTCAGTCTTTGTTCATGGTGCCATTCAGGTGCTACTTAGAAGCTTGGGTTGTGGTAAGAATAATTTTTGTCTATTTGCCAGCTTATCTGTACAGAAAGAAATAAGTGCATTGACTCTAGATAAAGAATGTACATATGTGTTATCCCTTGGCAGGTGACCAGTGGAGGGGTGAGGCTGCTGGAGGGCACAGTACAGCTGCAGCATCTGCCTGTGGATGTTGGCAGCCCTCTGGTGGCTGCCTCATTGGCTGACCCGTACCTGGCAGTGCTGGCCCAGGACGGCACACTCATGATCTTCACACTGGCCACCACCCGTGCCTCCACTGCTAGACTGTCCCCGGCCAAGCCTATCAACACTGGTGTGAGTGTCTTGTGTGTGTGTGTGTGTGTGTGTGTGTGTGTGTGTGTGTGTGTGTGTGTGTGTGTGTGTGTGTGTGTGTAATTCACCTCCTCAGTCGCCTGCTGGTCACCCAGCCAGTCTTCCCCATTACGGAGCGAGCTCAGAGCTCATAGACCGATCTTTGGGTAGGACTGAAACCACAACACACTCCACACACCGGGAAAGCGAGGCCACAGCCCCTCGAGTTACATCCCATACCTATTTACTGCTAGGTGAACAGGGGCCACACATTAAGAGGCTTGCCCATTTTCCTCGGTGTGTGTGTGTGTGTGTGTGTGTGTGTGTGTGTGTGTGTGTGTGTGTGTGTGTGTGTGTGTGTGTGTGTGTGTGTGTGTATTTACCTAGTTGTAGTTTTACTGGGCCTGGGCTTTATGCTCGTGTGGCCCCGTCTCCATATCTACACTTATCCAATTTCTCTTTAAAACTATGCACATTCATTGCTGACACCACTTCCTCACTCAAACTGTTCCAAGACTCAACACATCTTTGCAGGAAACTATATTTTTTAACATCTTTCAGACATCTTCCCTTCCTCAGTTTCTTACTATGCGATCTTGTGCTTCTAATGTCATATTCTTCTCTCAGGACAAGATATTGGGAAATTTTATTCATACTCTTTTCTTGTAAGTGTGTATTTTATCACTATGGGTATTAATAGTCACATGATTAACCTTTTGTTTTTTGTGTGAAAGAGAAGCTGTTCAAGTGTTACGTATGGAATAAAGAGCACTACATCATTACTGCCATCTTAAATTTGCTCTTGAAAGAGTGATGAAAAGATTTGGCCATTTAGTTTTCCTCTTGCTGGCATTTGTGATGAAAAGATTTGGCTATTTAGTTTAGTTGGCAATGTTACAGGTTATGATCCTTGTCTTTGTTTTGGCATCGGCAGAGGTCACCACTGCAGACGATCTGTGCTTACTGTGATGTGTCTGGGCTGTTCACCACACGCTACCCTGAGGACCGAGAGAAGGACCCCAAGGTGTTCCGCACTGACGCAGACATCAAGAAAGAGCTGGACGACGAGGACGAGATGCTGTACGGCAACACTGACATCTCTGTGTTTGACCCGCCCAAGACCTTCAATCCCCAGGCTGGCCAGGAGAAGACCAAGAATGACTGGTGGAGGAAGTGGCAGAAGGAGATCCGGCCGTCCTACTGGTTGGTTGGGGTGAGGGACAACGGTGACCTGGAGATTTACACACTTCCTGATTTCAAATTGTCGTATTCTGTTAAAAACTTCTGGCTGGGTAAGTCTTTTTTATTTATATTTCTTATTTTTCAATTTTTATTTAAGAGGCATAGCAGCTGTGGGCAACAAAATATGTACAGGTAACTCTCGGTTTACGTGTGTTTGATTTACGCGTTTTTGTTATAACGCGACCAAAAAAATATTATAATTAATTTAATTTGCGCGATCAGTTTGCTATACGCGATTTGGCCCAACCGCATTTTCAAACTGAGTGCCAGACGCAATTTCAAACTGCGCGCCAGAGAGTTCCACAGCTGGCCGATAGGTGGGAGCTCCGCTCTTCTCGTGCCTCATTTGCAGTCTGCCAGCACTGAGTACAGACGGAATCTCTTCAATCTGTCTATAATTCACCAAGATGGTCCAAAAACGTCCTTCATCTTTTGCATGTGGGGTTATTTTTGATAAGTGAATTTTTGATAAAGTGATAAAGCTCAGAGGAAGATGGTGACTGACTGTGGTGTGAGTGGTGAAGGCAGTGACGCAGTGAGTGTTGTGTTTACGTATTCTTTGTTTTGTTGTTTTCTGTTATTATTTTTTGCTTTCTCTTATTATTTTGTGCTTTTCCCTTTACTTTAAATACACTTCTAGTATTTAGAATTGTAAATAATAATAACATGTTAATTTAGCCAAATAAATAGAATATTTTGTACAAATTTTTGGGAACCACATCCTGCATTCCCCTTATTATTTCTTATGGGAATTACATGTTTGTTTTACGTGAATTTTGACATACGCAATGCCTCTTGGAACTCATCTATTGCATAAATTGAGAGTTACCTGTTCTAGTTTAGGTGTTGGAATACTTTTATAGTTTAGTTTTTATGTTATAAGGATGAGAGGTGGAGAGCAGTAGTTTTGTTTCATATAGTACTTCTAAGTGTGGGTCTGATATCTTGTAGCTTTTCTCATTTTTTTCTGTGTTCTATAATTTTTTCTCACCATTTCATAGTTTCCGTGTTGTGAGTCTAATATGATGTGGCCTAGTACTGTATCATACTAGCTCCTCTTGTCCTCTTATCTGACACTCATTGCCAGTGTTAATTTGGATAGTTCACCAAACCCAACAAAGTACATGAGAATAAATCATTATCATCAATTAGGACAGACTGCTTAACTTTTTCTTAGTTGTTTATATTCTTTAAATCATTATTATAGCCCTGCAGTGTCTGTTCAGTGTCTTCACACTCTCTTCACCCCAGGCCAGCGAGTGTTGACAGACAGCTCAGCAAACACCGCTTCCACTCAGGCAAATCCAACATTGGAAGTCTATATCCCCACTATTCATGAGGTACAGTATTGGTGTGTTCCTTTTTGTATTGCTTCTCAAGACTCCCTCTGGCTGGTGCCCTCCTGTGTACATCTTGTGTTTGCTAAATGATGTGCTTGTGTTTATGAGGAAGTGGTTTGAGATTTATTGAAGCTAAAGGAATTATGCAACGTTCCTAGGTGCTTGTGGCTGGGACTTTACATAGATCTTTCCAAATACTTTAAGACAGTGTAAGTCTGAGGAATTACAGTGGGTAAGTGCATCTCATACAGTTCAAGTAAGGAATGGTTCACTGATGTCCCTGGATAGTATCAGAGGTGACTCAGCATGGGACTACGTTAGTGACCACACCTTACCACATCCTTCCTTGCCACATCCCATGACACTCACATTCTGCTGTCAGGTGTTGCTGGTGGGGATGGGCAACAGGAATCTCCGCCCTGTGCTGCTGGCTCGTGTGGAGGAGGACCTGCTCATGTATGAAGTGTTCCCCTTTTACGAGAACCTCAGCCCCACACAGCTCAAGATCAGGTGAGGCTCAGAGTGAGGTGCCTTTGTTCATGAGACACTTGAGGGAATGGTGGTGACTGATTACAAAGGAAGGGTGCAAAAGTACAAATCTCACTATAGTATTTTGAAGGTGTCTTTTTTGTTAGGTGGTTGGCTGTTGTCCTGACTGTGGCTCCATTAGGAATACCTGGTTTTTAAATATTGATTCATAAAGTAAGACAAGTTTATTGCAAATTAATTACCTATAATTTGCTCTACTAGAAGGCAATAGGATGGGTTAGCTTTAAGAACTTTTGTTTCATTTATATTCAGCCTGAGTACTTCAGTTAACTTTTTTCAGGCTGAGACTCATTGAGCACAACCTCATCCTGCGGGAAAAGCGGTCAAGCAGGAACAGGAGGAAAGCCGAGGAGGAAGGCAGCAGCGGCCAGGAGAGGAAGATAGACCGGGTCAGCAAACTTCGTGGCTTCAGCAACATCAGCGTGTACAGCGGGGTGAGTGCTCTCACTGGGAGAGTGGGGAGAGAGAGGTAGGCTGAGAGAAGCAGGACAGGGAGTTGGGGGGCAGACTGACAGAAGCAGGACATGGATTAGAGAAGCAGGGTAGGGAGTAGGGAGGCAGGCTGACAGAAGCAAGGTAGAGAGTAGGGGAGCAGGCTGACGGAAGCAGGGCAAGGAGTATGGAGTCAGGCTGGGGAGTAGGGAGGCAGGCTGAGAGAGAGAGAGAGAGAGAGAGAACAGATAAATGAGTATAGAGATAGAGTAAGGATATAAAGTATGTCTATTCTCAACATAAGACAGAGTTATGATAAGAGAGAAAAAGAAAGATAGGTACAGACAGTATTTATCTGGCTATGAGTTAAACTATTATTTAAGATATATAATAGTTTACTATGTATTTATATGCTCTTTTTTATAACAATACAATTCCATGAGTACATACCTTGAGCACATTGACCATCTGTTTACATCACCACCAAACCTGACACCAAAACCTAAAGAGTTGTACAGGTACATCATCACAGCATTCTTACCTAAGTACATGTTTGCTGATCATGGCTGGTAGGTATCTTGCTGTCTGTGTGTGTGTGTGTGTGTGGGTGTGTTTGTGTGTATGCTCTATGAGTGTGTTGTGTTTCAGGTGTTCATCTGTGGGCCGTACCCTCACTGGGTGTTCATGACAGTGCGCGGTGAGCTGCGTTACCACCCCATGAGTGTGGATGGCTCCGTCAAGTGCTTCGCTCCCTTCAGAAACATCAACTGTCAGAATGGCTTTCTCTACTTCAACCGCAAGGTGGGTACTGGCTGCTGCTGCTGCCACCTCCATTAACACTGGTGCAGTCTTCTAAGGCCACAGTGATCACAGCTGTGTGTGTGTGTGTGTGTTTGTGTTTATGTAGGAGGGGCAACTGGCCAAGGGCAACAAAAAATGAAAAAAAAAAAAAAAAGGTCCACTGGGTTGCTAGTTCCCTATAAGGTCAAGTGAGTTATCCAAAATTCAGGGAAAAATGTCTTGAAACCTCCTGTCAGCCTTTCTGTCTGTTTGTCTGTCTGTCTCAGTTGAATGTGCTCTTATCTGAATTATAACAACCTGTCTAGATTGTACAGTGTAGATTTTCTCCTTGTGGAGCATAAACTCAAGATGTAGTTGTGAATTTTGCATATCTTTATAAAAGATATGAGCATAAGGAATGCATTAAGTAGCCACTTATGGAAACAAGGTTTTATGTAGAAAGCTATATGGTGTAGTGGTATATTGTAACTGTGTAGTGCAGGGATGTATTGTGAGTTGTGAAGGGAGAGTAATTAAAGAGAGGGGCAATGTGTGTTGGTGTAAGTGAAGGGTGTGTTGGATACTGACAAAAATATCACAATGAACACACAAGCAAGCCTGAGCAAGGTAGTGACTTCGTTCATTAATCAGTTTGAAAGTTCAGTAATTCTACTTTTTTAAAAACACATTCTCTCCTGTGACTGACTCAAATGAACACATATCTCTCCTATAAATAATGAAATTAGAACACAGTAATATCTATCATCACTGGAAGAAAATAATCACACCTCAGGAATAATCTGCATGGCACAGCATAAACAAACTCTAAAATAAAGTCTCCCTGTAAGAACAAGATTATATGAACACTGTCAGCTTAGCATCCCTCCCATGGTGTGAGGGAATGCCAGCCTCACAAGGTCAGTTGTAGAGGACTTGCTCGATGTAGCAGGTGATATTAGTGCAGAGCCTCAGGCCACGACGCAGGCGACGGGTCCGCTTCACCTTGCTGCCTGGCTCCTCTTTATCGTCTGTGTCACTCTCCCTTGTGTCTGCCTGCCGCTTGTTGTTCTTTGATGTGTCCTCGGGTGCCTTGGCCACACTTTTGTTATCCTCCTCATTACTGTGATCCTCACGTTGCTCCTCCTGCTCTGTTGTCTCCTCTTTCTCATGCTTCTCCTCCTCCTCACCGCCAGCCTGGTCTTCGCTGGTCCGCTGCCGTTTGTCCCCGTGTTCCTCGTCGTCATCTGATTCACTGATGCGCTTCCCGGACCTCACTGTGACTGGTGAGGATCGGTTCAGGTTGCTGGTCTGTTGTGTGCTCTCATTCAGGTTGTTCTCTGTGTCACTGTCTGCTGGTGGTCTGTCTGGGCTGTGTGGTGGGGCCGTTGCTCCATCTGAGGGCTCTGAGTTTGCCTGGCTCTCTCCCTTTGTGTCTGGCTGAGAGCTTCCATTTGTGTCGCTGAGACTGAACTTGGCAAACAAACGTCTCATGGCAGACACAGTGATGCGCTGCCTCTTGCAGGATGGCAGGTGCTACGGAAGAAATATTAGGAATTGTGCTGTGTCTTGTCACACTGCTCACTGTGTACCAGGCTAGCCACAATCACCTCACCCTGTCCCTTGTGGAGTTCATGATGTGGATTGATTACTGTGAGTTATTTAATTTCTGATGGCCATTTGGTTTACATCAGATTCTGGGATGCCTTTTGTGCTGGTGACAATTTAATGAAAAGTCATGTAATTTGAAATTCTACTTTCACTGGTGTTGCCTTTATTGCAAACCAGCTGGCAATGAAAATGTAAACAAAGACTCAGTCTTACCTCAGAATCTGACTCATCAGAGTCATCAGATTCATTTTCCACAGGGCAGGGCTTGCGCTTGAGTCGAGAGTTGTCACACTGGAAGTCCTCAAAGTCTGGCCAAGGAAGAAGTAGCACATATAATAATCAGGTTTTAGTGGCACCTGTACAAAAAAACTATTGATTATTGAAGCATTCATCTTTCAAATGAAGAATTAATTTAGTCTCATTGTCTGTGCTAATGTGCTAAAAGTGATCTTACTCTAAAAAAAACAAAGTATAGTAGTGTATTGAAATCCCTATCCAATCTTCATTTTGTAAATAAGTAGTGATGGGCAACAGTCAGCTATGAAAGACAGACTGCCCTGAAGCAAGGAGAATGATGCCTCTGTGGCATGACACAGTGACAATCCAGGCATGGAGGCATATTTATATTTGCTCAACATGTGTGGAAAATGATCTATGGGGAAGTGGAGAATGGGGAGAGTAGAAGGATGTATGTAATGCAGGCAAGAATAACTTTAGCCATAAGGCTTCCTCTTGTGGTTCTTCATGTTTCAGTAAGAATGAAGTCAAGCATTGGTGCTGGTGATATGGCTACACTTTATATATGACAGAACTCCTTTCAAGAGTACTGTATATTACAATCATTTTTGTAACTTTTTATATTGATTGTTCCTCACTTATTATTACAAATTGTAATCATAACAAATGTGTGCCTAGTGCACATTGATTCAGTGCCTGGAAGATGACCAACAAAAGTGTGATGTGCTGGGGCTGACCTGGAGCACCAAGGACTGGCGTGGTGCCCCCCTCAGGGGACGCATGGCTTTGCCGGGGAAGAATGTCCCTCACGAAGGTCTTGATGCCCCTCAGAGGCTCGGGGTCCACCTCGGGCCCGGCCAGGTGCAGGCCAGACACCTGCCGAAGTATTGCCTTGTAATGTGTAGCTTGCACCTCATCCATGCCTTTATTTGCTTTATTTACTTATTTGTTTGTTTATTTATTTTGTTCATTGCATCACATTAAATGTATTAATTACATGGATTTGATTTTAAGAATGTTCATTAAGGAAATTGTTGGTCATTATCTTTTGGTGAGTGAGAGGGAAGACCTAACAAAGGACCTGACACAGTGAAGACCTTGGGCACACTGGGATGTGGCATCAATACTAACGGGCCTCATTCCCGTCACCTTCAGGAGATGCACACAATCCATCCACTTACTGCTCCTGCACTGTCAACACTCACAGTCACACAGTCACTTGGGGCAAATTTTCCACAGTCATGGCCAGCAGTTATTGCTGCTGCACGCAGCAGAGTGGCCTCACCTGCACCGCCATGAGTGTTGCGGGAGTGTTGCGTGCGGCACCACCACCACGGCTGTCTTGGCTGCTTGGTGTTGATTGTTTGGGTTCTCAGGTAGAAACAGGGTGGGATCATAGAGAGCCCAGGGCTATTTTTACCTCAGCCTTGGCACTGCAGCTCACACTCCCATTTTCTGTTTGACACCACAGACTCAAGTCAAATCATGTCTTCCTACTGATCATTTTACATTTCATAAAGTTTTCATAGGTACATATCTATTTCTAAATTTTATTATTCTGATGTTTGTTTATTTTGTTTTATTTTGTTTTTATTGTACTTTTTTGTATCATGAATTATTGAAGGTTTAATTGGTTCTTGTTTTATATATATATATATATATATATATATATATATATATATATATATATATATATATATATATATATATATATATATAGATAGATAGATAGATAGATAGATAGATAGATAGATAGATAGATAGATAGATAGATAATTATATTTATTTATTTATTTATTTATAGTTCATTATTTTCATTTACCATTATTGTGCACATTTTTAGGTTATTCAATAATTATGATTGTAGTAATAATAATAGTAATAATAATAATAATAATAACAATAATCAATAATAATAACAGTGATAATGGTGATGATAACAGCAGTTAATTTCTCTCAAGGAAATGGAGTCATTTGAAGTATGTTCCAGCTGTGCATCCTTTCCACTACAAATCATACCATATTTACATGATTATGAGCACACTTGATCTTATATCTCAACATCACGAACCACAGAGACCACATTGAGGCCTGACAGCTCCTTCTTGCCATTTCCCTTACTTTCCTGTGTTCCTATGCCCTAACACATCTATCACCACAACAGGACTCCATGAGAATCTGTCTGCTGCCCACCATCCTGTCCTATGATGCTCCCTGGCCGGTAAGGAAGGTGCCACTGCGTTGCTCTCCTCACTTCATTGTCCACCACCTGGAGACCAAGACCTACTGTGTTGTCACCTCCACCTCAGAGCCCACCCTCAAGATCTGGAAGTTTAATGGAGATGACAAGGCAGGTTTTAGTTATGAGTGTAGGCTTATGGGCAGTGGAGTGTTGCATGCAGGGAGTGAAAGGGTATTGAAGAGACTGGTGGCTGGATTTTGTATATGTGTGTGTGTGTGTGTGTGTGTGTGTGTGTGTGTGTGTAATAGTTGTGTTGGGACCATCCCTTGTTTGATTGCCAGCCTGGTAGATAGATAGATGGCAAGATAAGCTTTTTCTGGGTTTTGTCCTTGAAACACTCATTAATGCATCCTTTCTTTTAGAATAGTACATGCATTTATTCCAGATATATCCAGTCTAAGGATATAATTTCCAGTTGTGCCCCAGACGCTTCACTCACCTTGTCTGTTGCATGTCTTGCAGGAGGAGATCAAGGAGGAGCGAGATGAGAGGTTCATTCCAGTCCAGGCGCCACAGTTCTCCATTCAGCTCTTCTCTCCTGTCAACTGGCAGGTAAGCAGTGTCTGGTGTGGGTGCTGTGACTGTGGTGTTTGTAGTGGCCAGGCATGGCAAGGACCCACCTGATGATATGATGATCTTTATATACTATCTATTGTTGTGAATGTTTAGCCTGATGTAGAAGGCTAATTGTAATGTTTGTTGAGCCAGATGATTCCAAACACTGAGTACTGTCTGGAGCCCTGGGAACATGTCACCTGCTGTAAGAACGTTATCCTGGCCTACGAGGGCGACCGCTCTGGCCTCAGAGGTTACCTGGCCCTGGGCACCACCTACTGGTGAGTCCTCGGTGACACTTTCATTCTGCTGCTGTGTGTCTTATGGATCGGTGGTCAAATGTATCATTTGTGTTATTATTGTCTGTATTCATCCCAGTGATTCTTCTCACAGTTTTGGTGAGGACATCACCTGCCGTGGTCGCATCATCATCTTTGATGTGATTGACGTGGTGCCTGAGCCTGGCCAGCCCCTCACTAAAAACAGGCTCAAAATGCTGTATGAAGGAGAGCAGAAGGGCCCTGTCACTGCCTTGGCTCATTGCTGCGGCCTGCTGGTGTCAGCCATTGGGCAGAAGGTGTACATATGGCAGCTGAAGAACACTGACCTAGTGGGCATGGCCTTCATTGACACCCAGATCTACACCCACCAGCTGAGCTGTATCAAGAGCCTCATCCTTGGTGCTGACATCTGCAAGTCCATCTTCATCCTGCGCTTCCAGGAGGAGAACAGGACACTGTCACTGGTGGCCAGGGACCACAAGCCGCTGCAGGTGTATGGTGTCCAGTACCTGGTGGATAACACCACACTGGCCTTCCTGTGCAGTGATGCAGACAAGAACATGGTGGTGTTCACATACAACCCAGAGTCTCATGAGAGTGCTGGAGGCACCAGGCTAATCAGGAAAGGAGATTTCCACCTGGGCCATCATGTGAATTCCTTCTTCAGGTGAGACTGTGCTGTGTTGATAGTGAGCAACATTACCTCATGATAAAAAGTAAAAAAGAAAAAGTTTTATATCAGTACTGTGCTCAACTTCTGGTGTGGTCATCACCTTGTTGCACACCCTCACCCTCCACCCTCCTCCCCTTCCACAGGATACGGTGTCGCGTTGGGGATGTGTCAGGTGAGCGCCGTGCCGGCCAAAACATTGAGCGGCGCCACATCACAGAGATGGCCACCTTGGACGGCTCCCTGGGCTACGTGCTTCCCGTCAGCGAGAGGACCTACCGCCGCTTCTCCATGATCTACAACCTGCTGGTGCAACACTTGCCACACATTGCAGGTGAGACAGGATTGTGACTTGTGTTTGGATCACTGAGATTCCTGTGGAGGAGTGCCAATACTGTCTCGGGTTATACTTCACTACCAAGCGTCCAAAGCATTGTGTATTCAGAGCAGTGGCTGTCACTGAGTATGATAAGTTTTCATGTCCTTGCTATACCCTTCTCCCACACACAGACCTTAATATCAGGGAGAAAAGTATATGCATTAAGAGTAGGGATTGTACTTGAGTTTGTGATGTTTTCCTGTCCTCACTATCCTTTTCTCCCACTAACAGGCCTCAACCCCAAGGCATGCCATACAGTCATGTCCCGCCAGAAGCTTAACATCAACCCTGCTCGTGCCATACTGGACGGGGAGCTCATCTGGTCCTTCCTCCACCTCCCTGTCCCAGAGAAGGCTGAGATCGCTAAGAAGATTGGAGCAAAAGTTGATGACATTATTGAGGAGTTAATGGAGCTTGATAGGATGACGGCACACTTTTGATTCTGGTGGTCACATGAACCGAGACCATTGAAGCTGATGTGTGCTTGTTTTGTTAAGGAGCCTTTATTTTTCATACAAGTCAAAGTTCAGGAAATCCATCACAACTCAATCATCTCAATCCAGATTTGGGATCATGTTGATAGTAAACATTGTGAAGCTATGAATCTGGGAGGAAAAAGAATATGGTTAGTGTGAAAAGGAACTAGCAAAAGATAATCATGAAACACTCATTGCTGCCGTCACTTATGATGAGACAGAAAGAGGAACCAATGAAGAAAGTGTCCATCCTGAACCCATTCTTATATCCTTCTTGTGAGTTTGGACACAGTCAGTTCAGGTTGTGCTTCAAATGTGCAGGTGTCACTGATCATTGTGCCCTACAGTCACAAGGTACAGCTATGACTGTCACCACCACCATCACTACCACCACCCTGGGAAGCACAGCAAGGCACACCTGCCATGCTTCCAGCCACTATAATTAAGTGGAGTCAGGTGAAGGCATTATTTTTCTATGTTATAGTGCAACTACTGTGACCTGTTCAGTGTTTCCTAGGATTCTCTTTGATATATATCTTATTTTAATAAAATCACAAATCAAAACTATGACTGTAGATCCATGTACTATAACATAGCTTGAGAGAGGAATGTTGAAAGCATTGTGTGTAGTCACTGGAGGGAGGTGACATGGCCTTGTCAGCAGTGGTACACAGTGAGTGGCTACTGTTAGTTCTTAGTTCTCAGAATGTGTGCATGTGGCTATAGTGTGTTGTGTAGGTTTAGCTGTAATGTGAATGTGTGGGATGGTGTAGCAGCATCTCTTGATGCTTTTAGTAAAGCAGTAGTAGGACAGGTCACTTACACAGTTTGCTGTTGTTTTTCCCTAACAAGACATCATTTTGCCAACAAGTAAAGGTAGAAAACATCTTAGGAGAATGCTCTTATCAAAAATACTTCTTTTGTGATGATTATTGTATGATTGAATATTGATGTTTCATATTTGTTGGCCCTAAACAGGTGGTGGAGAGGCACTGTACACTGGCTGAGGAATCCCAAGTTTTAGGAGAACAGATTAAGGAAAAACCATAAGAGCATCAGAATTACACTACAAGTAGTGATCTTGATTGCAGGAGTAGAGAACATAAGTCAAGAGTATCAGGCATTCTGTAAAGAGAGACTTACATTAGGAGATGCGGGAAAGTCCACATGGCGCTTGTAGGACTAACATTCATGGTGGGAGAGACACTGAAGTAGAGCAGAAGTGAATAATTCTGAGTATAGAAACCAAGTCATTCACATGGAAGGAAAGGAATTTCATAGGATAACATGATCTGGAAGGACATGGAAACCTCATTCTATTGTCCAGGTGAGTGGCTTGAGCCTTTTGCTTCATTATTTCATGTTTTGAGAGATGAAAAGTGAATAACTGGCAGGTAAGGATTTAACCAAGTGAAGAGGAAACATTAAAATAAAGGAAGATACTCTTGTCTGTTGTGCCTGATGGGAGACATAGTATGGTACAGATACAGATTGATAAGGATAAATAGATATCTGAATTAATGAGCAGTTGTTCAGGTAACTATGAACTGAATGCATGAATGAACCACGCCAATGTGTACTTTTTTTACCATGCCAGTATCTTGTGTATACTCGTATATGTCATCTTTCCTTTTATATTGACTAGTATCTCAAGGAAAATGAATGTAAATTGACCCAATTGTTGTGAAGGATTGAATCTGTCAATCACAACCTGCTTCTCATCAGTAGAGGAAGAGTGGCGGGAACTCACACCTGGCAAACCTGTGCTGGATGCAAAAACTAGGTGGCTGCACCATAGTAGTAGATATGAATGTGTGCCAAGGTTACATCAACAAGGCATGATTACCTCTCATTGCACGGCAGTAAATTAGCACAATCACACCCTTGTCAGAAGTTAAAACACTTGTCCATGGCTTGTGTGAAGCCATGAGGTGTGCATGAGGGAAGTAACAAAGCCATGGGAGAGAAGGTAGGGTCGTAGGGATGCATACTTTGTTCTGAACACCTCAGGACAGTTTGTACATGTGATTTGCAAACTGAGTGCCATGGCTAGTTCAGTGCCTAAATTTCCTAGATAGGTTTGTATTTTTTAATGTTTTTCAATAGGACTGCACTACACTGACTTCAGGGTTGGTGCATCAGCAAAATCTAATACCTTCAGTGCACCACTGATCAATTAAGTTTGAGAATCACAGGTGTATACTAGTGCCATTCTGAACACCTCAGAGGATAACAGTGCTCCATAATTGTTGGCTGTTACCCTTCTTCATTTCTCATCAATCTTCACTTAAAACCGACAAAATGTCTGGATTTGTTGAGTTGTTTGCTACAAAATGAGTATGGAAGAGTGTGCTGTTTCTTAGAGAGTTTGATATACTATACTATACTGTACATACTCCCTGTATAATTGTCAGCTCTCTGTAGCTCTTTCTTGCAAGGAGAAAATTCAGAGGCAGGACAAAATACCTGCATTTCCAAAAGTTAGGTTAGGGGAAGAATTAAGTTAATGAATATAGGAAACCAATAATAATATTCACATACGAGAGTGGCTGCCCCTTAAAGAGAGACAGGTCAGCTCAGACAAGACGAAATTTTTGCATCATTGTCCCTCCTACGCGTCCTTCAGGATGCGCGGGCAGTGATGTGCCCAGCGCAGCGCGGCACGGCCAGAGTGGCCAAGGCGTTTGCCTGCAAGGTGACGCCGCAACGTAAGTGCGGAAGTGAATTAATTGTTGAATATTATTGATATAAATGCACCTCAGTAACGGGGTCATTTGGCGCAGCACACACACAAAAAAAATCTATTTAACGTACTCAAAGATATGACAAAATATATACTTGAGGAAAAGTCTTATCAAATGTAATTACAAGTACGTATAAGATATCCCGAAGGACAGCCACCTTCCTAAAAAATGTAATTGTATTTGTTTCGGGAAGCGAAATTTCTTAATGGTGAGAAGACGGAGAGTACCGTCTTCTCTCCGACACCAAGAAAGACATCGCTGGGTCCGCTGGTTCTCTTCACTGTGGTACTGGACCACCTACTGTCTATAAAGAAAAAGTGCTGTACTGCGTACACCACCGAGAATCCCCACGCAAGCTGCAGCGGCGCCCCGCGGGACGTGAGGTAACCACGTGCGGGATACATCACGCGGTAGTGCGGTGCAGTAGCGAAACAAGGCTAAAATTTCCTACTTGCGTAATGCGAGTTTGCAATCCAACTCATGTTAGAGCTGACCACGCACTCCATAGCCCCTCCTTCCCAACCATGGTTCTTGCAGTGTTTCCTGCCAGACTGCCGGGATGCTAGGCTGGCGCGTCAGCGATGCTTGCCAGGGATATATTATGAACGCAACCTTTACACGTGCCGACATATTCCGCGACCTACCCCTGCCCAACGTGAAATTACAGCGTATAACGGTGCACGCCTAAGGACACACACACACACACACACCTGCCGTCACTCACCCCTCCCCTTCCTCTCTCCCACTAGACCCGTTTATATGTCAGCGTCACTTGCAGGACAAATTTTAATCAAGTAGACAGGAGACCTTCAATTTGACGCCCGTCCCCGCCACCTCCTCTCCGCCTCCCCTGCTCCCACGCATCCCCGCGCCACACACAATAACAGTGACCCTGACAGGACATGCCAACAAAACGCAGCCACGACCATCACATGCCTCAAGGTTATTTACGTAGCAAGCACACGTGGTGGCTCAGACAAGTATTTAGATCGATCCCTTGCATGTGTACTCATCCTTGTGTGTGTGTGTGTGTGAAAGGAAAGGATGTCGGGTGAGCGTGGAGGAATAGAAAAGTAATGGGAGTTGTGTGTAGTAATTAACCTTATCAGTACTGTGGAGTTAAGTTAAGCATATGCCCTGATTATCATATTCCTGGATACATATACAGTTTACACACACCACTTCCTCTATCAATACTTACAAGAAAAGTAGCTGTGTCAAGCGAGTGAAAAAAAAAAAAAAAAGTCGAAAGAGAGGAACCGTGTGAGGAAGTAAGGATAGCTATGTATGGAAGAGAAGGCGAGTCTGGGAGTAAAGGAATAAAGAGAACAGTGTTAGATTTGGGAAGCGTCTCAGGAGGAAGGTTAAACATAAAGAAAAAGATAAATATGGGGGCAGGAGGAAGGAAGAACAGTAGAATAGTGAGAATGAGGAGAAAGAATACATTGAGGAACTGAGCGTGGTGTTTGGGGCTACAGAAGAGAAAATAAGGGAGAGAAGCGCAATATTAGGAGCGTCTGGGAGTGTAGGGAAGGATAGAGGAGAGGGTTGTGTGTGGTCTGGGTGGGAGTGGTCATGAGGAGCGTGTTTGGGAGAGAGGGAGAGCGAGGGAGACGCCACGCGCTAGCTGGGATATACAGATGGCGCGCGTGGTCATGAGTCTAGAGATCCTAATGTTGCCCTTGACACCAATCACGAGCGCGCACACACACACACACACACACACACACACACACCGATCATCTTGACCGTCACGAGATGTTAAAAGTATTAAAGTAAAATTATAGTGAAGTCCTCTAGCTTGTCCCGGGCCAGGCTCTGCTCAGCTCAACAGTCATAAGTCCCTGCCCTACTTTACCACAGGGAGTATCGTACCAATGCATCGCCTCATTAGTGGTGCTTTATTACTATTATCGTACACGCCTTGTCTCTTTAATTATGTGCTTGTTGTTGACGGTGCCTTGAGAGAGAGAGAGAGAGAGAGAGAGAGAGAGAGAGAGAGAGAGAGAGAGAGATTAAGGAATTATAACTTTACAATCATTATTAAGGTCATAAACTGTCCTGAGCGTTACATGGCATGAAAAGAGAAGAAAAATGTTAATAAAAAATGTAATTGCTACGAATGTGTTACAGGTTATTGAAGTAGTAATAAGAAATAATTGAAAAATGTTCTCTGTTCTTAGTAATTTGAGAAGTTATTGTTGTTGTTTTCTTGATTTAATTCTGCTAATCTGGGACACCATGTAATTTCTTTGGAAAGGGGTTGCATCTTTCAAATGAATGACTTCTTTTATTGTTTTATGAACTTTATGTTGCTATTTGTCTGATTGCCCCTTGGTAAAGCTTTCTAGGGCAAGGTGTAGCCTATCTGTTGACGTGTATTTCGGGTAGTGTTCTTTAACTTCGGGTTCCTTTTCGTCTCGTTCTTGTTCTTGGTTCTCTTGTTCTTGTTTTTTTCTTTTTGTTCTTGTTCTTGTTGTTCCTTTTCATTTCTTATGTTTACTCATGATCTTCCCTCCCACTCATATCACTCACATTTTTACCCATGTTTTTACTCATACATTCATTCACACCTTTTCCACAGAACACTGACACTCATACTTTCCGCTCACACTCACAATGTCACTCATACTTTCCACCTACAGCACTTCTTTCACTCAATGGAATTCAATCCTATAACCTTGAGATCCAACACTTTTCTTCTCATCCTTTTGCCTGAATGGTATTGACGAATATCCGCTGAAAAAGAAAAAAAAAAAAAGAGAGAGAGAGAGAGAGAGAGAGAGAGAGAGAGAGAGAGAGAGAGAGAGAGAGAGAGATCCTACTAGAGAGTCAATGCATGTGGCTTCAGGCCTAACAGAGGAACCATGGACATGATTTTCACTATAAGGCAGCTGCAAGAAAAATGCAGGGAGCAGAACACCACTGTGCTTGGCCTTCATAGACCTTAACTAAGGCCTTCGACACAGTATCAAGGGAGCTGCTCTGGGATAGCCTTCCTAAATATGGCTGTCCACTAAAATTTATAAGAATGCTCAAATTGATATGTGACCATATGGAGGCCACAGTCTTGGTCAGTGATGGGGATTCTGGTCCATTTGAGGCGAAAAGTGGAGTGAAATAAGAACGTGTCAAGGCTCCACACTACTCTCCATCTTCACAGCAGTTATAATTTTCGTTGTCAAAAAAAAAAAAAAAAAAAACCTAGAAATGATTGAAATGACCTACAGGATGGATGGAAACTGTTTGGTCCGGCAAGGCTGAAGGCAAAAAAAAGTACATAGAACAGCTGTGTGTGTGTGTGTGTGTGTGTGTGTGTGTGTGTGTGTGTGTTTGTGTGTGTGTGTGTGTGTGTGTGTGTGAGTTCCAGTTTGCAGACGACAATGGTGTTGCTGCACAAACAGAGATGGATCTAGAAACTATCCTTATGCCACTCTACTATACTTATTCCAAGATAGCCCTCAAGATCAATGTAAACAAGACTCGGGTTGTGCCAGTTCACCCCTGAGATAGAGCAAGAAATTCACCGGCAATCAAAATGTAAGGTGTTCCAAACTATGTGGATATCTTCCCTTCCCTACAATGTGTCACCTCATCGAATGCAAAGATAGATGCAGAGGTGAACCATAGACCCCAAACAAGCAGGTGCTATCCTCGGTAAGTTTTGGCGCGAGTCATGCAAGATTCATGACATCACTTTGAATACGAAGATCAAAGTTTACAAAGCCATCATAATCACTACTCTGCTGTAATACCCAGTGACCTGCTTGACCCCCTTCATTGGCATTGCATGAACGATGTCTACGCACCATACCTATAAACATCAAATGACAAGACAGGAGAATCAGTTTGAGTGTTCTAGACCAGGCTGGGATCTCCAGCATAGAAGTACATAACCAACTGTGATGGACAGGACAAATTGTCAAGATGGAAGAAACAAGACTGTCCAAACATTTTTCTTTATTAGAATTGACAAAAAGAAAGAGAGATGTTGGATGACCGAAGAAAAGATACGAAGACGATCTATAGAAGTGCAGAATCAACATCAACAACTGGAAGGAGATGAGATCAAGACAGCGGTAGTCAGTTTTGAAGGAGACAGAAGAGCAATAATAAAAACTGACAGAGGACATCGGACAGTAAAAAATCACCAGGATTAGATTGCCCAGTTTGCCACAGAACGTTCAAAGATTGCTTAGGGCACTACAGTCACTACAAATCACTACATTAACCTCTTCATTCCTCATTCATGAACGTCGCACCCCAATCTCCTGAAAAGAAGTTTTGAAGTTTTGCCAAAGGAGATGATTGAAGACTACAGCTTGCATTGGTAATGGTCTGCATCGGTAATCTATAAGCTTTCGTGCGCATTTCCCACCACCTATATCCAGTTATCGTACGCATTCATCGCCAGCATCTTCACCACCTGTATCCTAAATTAGACTATGGTACGCATTTTGTCAATATTGTATATCTGATTATCGTACGCATTTCCAAACTGTATTTACGTTTTTATTTGCTAAAATGACGTTAGTATTTGTGAATCATTGATAGTTAGGAATATAGGCACGTTTGAGTTGTTCACTTATTCACTTATTATATTTATTTGTCTATTACTTCTCGTGCTACTATTGAAGATGTAGGCGTTGCAAAAGGGCGGTAAAATAGTTGGCACCTTAGGGCGGCACTGTTGGGCAGCACCGTAGGGCACCACCGAAGGGCGGCACCGTAGAGCGTCATCATAGGGCGTCACAGTAATTGGCACCTATAGGCGACACCATAGGGCAACATTGTAGGTCGGTACCATTAATAGCAGTATAAAAAACAGCAGTAATAGTAGCAGAGGTGGGCGTATAAGTAGTGACACATTTACCATTTACATAACATTCCCCTGAAAAGAAAATCATGTACACATCTTTTCCTTTTCCCCGTGACTGGAATCATGGCAAGGG
>NC_059282.1:12646055-12658555 GCF_017591435.1 Portunus trituberculatus
GTAGTAGTAGTAGTAGTAGTAGTAGTAATAGTAGTATCCTTCACTCAGTAACAGTCCTTCATTGATCCCTGAGACCATAAGATAAGGGGGTCAGTGGCACGCTGCCCCCTTCTCTCTCTCTCTCTCTCTCTCTCTCTCTCTCTCTCTCTCTCTCTCTCTCTCTCTCTCTCTCTTTTCTGTTTCTCTTTTCCTTCCTTTTCACTGTCTTGCCAATACCACATACATAAATTACTCTCGGTACGTCAGCCACCACATCCATCCCACACACACACACACACACACACACACACACACACACACACACACACACACACACACACACACACACACACACACACACACGTAGTGTAGTGGTTAGCACGCTCGATTCACAATCGAGAGGCCCGGGTTCGAGTCCCGGCGCGGCGAGGCAAATGGGCAAGCCTCTTAATGTGTGGCCCCTGTTCACCTAGCAGTAAATAGGTACGGGATGTAACTGGAGGGGTTGTGGCCTCGCTTTCCCGGTGTGTGGAGTGTGTTGTGGTCTCAGTCCTATCCGAAGATCGGTCTATGAGATCTGAGCTCGCTCCGTAATGGGAAGACTGGCTGGGTGACCAGCAGACGACCAAGGTGAATTACACACACACACACACACACACACACACACACACACACACACACACACGATTTGAAGTGATTTAATGAATGAAACTTACGATGAATAGGTACTACTACTACTACTACTACTACTACTACTACTACAGGAAGAGGGTGCCATAATGTAGTCTCAGTTTATGGCGTCAGAGTTGCAATCCTCGAGAGACAAATGAACGCTCCCTTGAATCTTACTACCTCCCTCGGGAACAGAGATACACAAGGGAAGCTGTGAGAAATCATTAAGTGTGTAGTTGGTAGTTCCTCTATGAAATGCACGTGATATAGACTAATTCAATCTAAGCTGTTGTGTTGTACCTATCTTTACCTAACTTTGTCTTTGTCTAATTTGATACTTTCTCTGCGATACAAAATAATTCCCAGCACCAGAAGTAATACGTGAGATCTTTAAAAGCCTCTGCAATAAAGAATAGGATGGAAAGAAGAGATTTTGCAATTTCTACACAGTTTAAAGATTGGAGAAAGCTGTAGAAGAAGTAAAGATGTTTTCAGAGGGATTGGTGATTTAGTACTGAGACACATTTTTTACCATGATTTTTTGAGTACGATGAGACGATTTTATTTGCATTAGGAACGGTCTGTGGAGGTCAAAAGAATAATGTACTGAGTCTTCCATATTTAAATCCCCACATAAGTTTCTGAAGCTGTGTAAAATCAAATAGTAACGAGAATGAATATGGAAACGTGGCATGGTAGTGAAGGATTCAGACCTCGTGACTTCCAAACTGTCCAGACTTCGCGCCTATTCCAGTGAAGGCCGACACACGCACCGCCTCATTATATCCTTGCCGTGTCTGGAGTGAGGCTGGAGTGTCGCCGGATAGGAAGTGCATGGTGGAAGTGATAGGAAGTGAAAGGTTACGAGGTGAAAGTTTGAAGTCGTTTTATGTCTCATGGTTAGGTGGATGCAAATTATAAGTATAGATTTGCTTTTTATTTATTTATTACTTCTTTTTTATGTAAGAGGAACACCAGCCAAGGGCAACGCAATTTATAGGTTCACTGAGATGCCAAAAGGGTGAATCATAACTAGGATACCATCTTGAAACCTTCCCTATGAAACATTAAAGAGGGAAGTTTCAAGACATTATCCCATTTTTTTTTTTTTTTTTTTTTTTTTTTTTTGCAAACTCTTTCGGACCTGCTCGGGGACTGACATCTAAGTAGGCATTTTCATTTAGTCATTTTTGTTGCCCTTGGCGGGATATCCACTCTTACATAGAAAATTTACGAGACAGGAAGGTGGAAATACAGAAGCAGACAGGGAGTTCCATAATTTACCAATGAAGGTGGATAAAGTGGTGAGATGGTAGGTGGTAACAGTGATGCTGCCTAGTGTGTTGAAACCTTCCCTATGAAACCGATTTGAGTCATAAGAAGGTAGAAATGTAGAAGCAGACAGGGAGTTCAATAGTTAACCAATGAAGATCGTTAATGATGAGATGGTAGGCGGTAACAGTGATGTTAAAACCTTCCCTATGAAACTGATTTGAGTCATAAGAAGGTGGAAATGTAGAAGCAGACAGGGAGTTCAATAGTTAACCAATGAAGATCGTTATTGGTGAGGTGGTAACAGTGATGCTCATAGTGTGTTGAAACCTTCCCTGTGAAACCGATTGAGTCATAGGAAGGTGAAAATACGGAAAGAGACAGGAAATTCTATAGTTTACTTGTGAAATAGATGAAGATTCTTAGTGTTGAGATGGTAGGTGGTAACAATACACAGTGTATGGAACCCTTCCTTGTGAAACCGATTGAAGTCATATGGTGGATAACAGAAGTAGACAGAGTTCCATAGTTTACCAGTGAAGAGGATAAAGAGTGTTAGCGGTGAGGTGGTAGGTGGTAACAGAGATGCTATATAAAGGTACTAAGGGCTTCTTGCAGCTTATCTATAGTTTTCCTCTTTTTATATTGTATTGTATTTCTGAATCAAAGTACAGTGGTTATAGAATCTAGAGGTGGTGAAGTAATCGTGTGTGTGTGTGTGTGTGTGTGTGTGTGTGTGTGTGTGTGTGTGTGTGTGTGTGTGTGTGTGTGTGTGTATGCGTGCGCTTGCAGTGTAAAATACCTTCGTAATTCTCCTCTTCCTCCTCCTCCTCCTCCTCCTCCTCCTCCTCTTCCTCCTCCTATTCCTCCTCCTCCTCCTCCTCCTCCTCCTCCTCCTCCTCCTCCTCCTCCTCCTCCTCCTCTTACTGCCCTCATAAATCAAAACATCAACTACCTTTACACCTAGATGAGGGGAGAGAGAGAGAGAGAGAGAGAGAGAGAGAGAGAGAGAGAGAGAGAGAGAGGTGAGGTCGATGTCAGGCACTGTCCCACATACACTGGCACTCCTCTTGGCACTCTGACGTCACACACACACACACACACACACACACACACACACACACACACACACACACACACAGGTGAGGGCAGGTGACGATTGGGAGCTAGGAGTGGGGTGAATTAGGTGCTGATTACGGGTAACGATCAGGTAAGGGAGGGAGTGAGGAAAGGTGAGAGGGGAGATGGGAGAGGGGAGAAGTGAAGGGTAGGTTTAAAATGAGGTAATGGGGAAAGAAAAGAGAAGGGGGAAAAAAATAAATTAAGGGAATGAAGGGAGGATATGAGGGGAAATACGAGATAGTTTAAATATGAAAGTAATTTTATGTAAAGGAAAAGGAGAATATGTATTAGGTGATGAGGGAAGGTATGAGAAGGATGAGACGTGTTAGAAGATGAGGATACGATATAAGGCTAAATCAGAAGGCTGTATTGGATAAAGGAAATATAAGGAATACATTACGAAACGCTCTTGGATAAGGGAGGAGTTTATGGAGTGAGGAGGCACGCTAAACACGGGTTAGCAATAAGGTAAGAGGACAGTGTAAGGGGAAACAAAACACCTAACCTAACCTAACCTAACCTAACCCAACCCAACCCAACCTAACCTAACCCAACCTAACCCAACCAAACCCAACCCAACCCAACCCAACCCAATCAAACCCAATCAAACCCAATCTCACCCCACCCCACCCAACCCCACCCTAACCCGCCCCACCCCACCCAAGCCAGCCTAACCTAACCTAACCTGAATTGACCCTCACTGATTACCACAAGATGCGTGGAATGTGAACTAGCAACACCGTAATACGCATCAACTAAGGGAGAGGAACGTGGTGTGGTGGAGGTGGGGATGGTGGTAGTGGTGGAGGTGGTGATGATGGTGGTATTATGGTAAGCCATAAGCTATGAAGCCACAATAGCGTTGATGGAGGAAGTGGAGGAGGATGAGGAGGAGGAGAAGGTGGTGGTGGAGGTGGAGGAGGTGGATGAGGTGGAGGAGGTACAGGTGGAGGGGCTGACACGGACACACACTCCCTCTATTTCCTGGGTGTTCTGCTTGAAGGGTCACCTGCTGATGGTGATGGTGGTGGTGGTGGTGGTGTTGTCTGAGCATTAATTTGTGAGTCAGGTGGTGAGGTGTGGGCGGGTGTGTGTTTATCGTGATGGCTGCTCGCTCACCTGGCTGGCTGGCTGGCTGATGGATGGCTGGTGGATGACGCTCGGGATCACGTTACTGCTCTTCCTTGTGTTTGATTATTATTATTATTATTATTATTATTATTATTATTATTATTATTATTATTATAATTATTGTTATTATTATTATTACCATTACTAATGTTATTATTATTGGGTACAAGGATGATACTAGTGCTATTTTTTCGTGTCAATTTAAGTATGTCAATGATGATATTTTAGTTGCGTGTATTAAGTATAGAGGAGCGTAATGAATGCTTTATTGTTCCGCTGTTCGTGTGTGTGTGTGTGTGTGTGTGTGTGTGTGTGTGTGTGTGTGTGTGTGCTTGCGTGCATGCAAATGAATCTGGTGTGCGCCTCGCGTCTGTTATCATGACGCGCGCCGCGAGTGGCTGCTAGTGGCCTACTTTGAACCTTCTCGCAGAAGTAGGAAGAGGAGGAAGAGGGAGAGGAGGAAAAGAGGAGGAGGATGAGGAGGAGGAGGAGGCGATGCATGACGCCCTGGCACACACTGACCCCGCTCCCTTCCCTCCTCAACGCCTCCTGCAGGTGGCGGCGGCGGCGGCGGCGGTGGCGGCGGTGGGCGGCGCGGTGGCCGGTGGGTGCCGGTCTGTGCGCAGACCACGGCCTACTTAAGCCGCGGTGAGGACAGTCGCCGGCACTAAGGTCATGTTTGTCGCGGGCGTCACAAGCTACCCCGGCAGCTAGGCGTCCACGCATCCACGAGACACCAGCCAGCGTGCCGCACCACTCCGTGCCAGCTGACCCGCCGCTCCAGCGCCCACACGCCCTGCACGCCCTGACACTCACACATGCCACGCTCTCTCGCCCCGGATTATCATGTCTCCGCTCTCCCAGCACGCGTGACTGGAGTGACAAGCAGTCCAAGTTGATGTGTTCAGTGTGAGGTCAACCCGTCAGGAGGCTCGGGCGGGCGCAAGTGTCACAGTGCGCGTGTACCTGCACTACCTGTACCTGAATTGTCTGTTCACTTCCTCGTGTGCTCCACAGTATCTGTATGTACGCACGGCCTCCTGCCGCCGCCGCTGGTGCTGCTTTCTCCTAGGAGGTGCCCGGCCCTGCCCTGACGGCCGCCACCTGGCTGGCTCGCGCGGCAAGGCAAGGCGAGGCAAGGCGAGGTGGCCGGAGCGCGTGGCCGCGCGGTGCGTCAGTCCGAGGTCTGCCCCCGCGGCTTGGGGTAGTGGTGGCTCCGCCGCATACAATACAATCGTGCTCGTAGCGTCGCGCTGCTCGCGTGTTTCCTTGCCGGAAGGACAGCAAACGTGCCTGTACCTGTGTGACTGTCAAAGGCTGCCCAGCCCCAGACGCCATGCCTCTTCTCATCTAGTCACTCCTGCTTAGCGCGGGACTCACAAAGCTTCGAACAAAACTGAACCAGTGTTGTGGTGACAGGCCGACTGAACCAGGGCCGAGACAGTGTGGTGTGCTCGCGTACTGAGGCAGCGAGGCCCAGCACGCCCACGTGCCCAGACGCACGGAACGATTAGGAGAAGGGCGTTTGGGTGACAGTGCCACAGAATTGTGTGTGTGAGGCCTAAGGCGCGCCCACCGCCCACCGCCACCATGGTGCTGCAGAACATCAAGCTGTACCGCCTGCAGAGGCTCAACACCTTCCAGCGCCTCAATGCTCTCTCCATCCAGGACCCAATCCCAGAGCACAAGGAGAGGTAAGTGTACCCCTGTGTGTGTGTGTGTGTGTGTGTGTGTGTGTGTGTGTGCCAGCGATGGCAGGTGTGTGCCGCCGCTCGTATTCTGCCTTGCCACATCTGTGTCAAGGAACTGTGGTCTGCGCATTATCGTTTCTCGTAGTGTTTCTGAGCCATGCGTCTCGTAAATGTCACTAGTCTTATAGTAATAACTGCTACACGCTCCTATTGAGAGAAAGAAAAAAAGAAAGGAAGTGCAGCCCTCTGAAGCCTCGCAGTAACAGTGCCACTACAAAAAATGGGGTCGGGGAGTCGTAGCGATATCAGACATTTGTTGTACCGCCGCTCACTAATTTCAAAACTACGGTGCGAACTTGTTAATCCCGCTACCCGCGACCCAACCCCCGCCGCATGGCACTCCCTGGCACCTGGGGCGGCAGGGCACGGCTGATTCATGACTAATCCTTACATGACAACACTGAGCCCTTTGAATCCCGTCCCTTATCACCATTAGCTCTACGTGACACTAACTATCCCTTAAACCTTCAATATCTTTATCTCTTAAGTTTCCATGGTCTACGTAACTACCCTCACTTCTTATCATTTTAGTTTCCCTGGTGAACCCTTTCATAACTCCTTCATCACTGCGCTCCTAACTTGCTCGTCCTTTTGCATCTTTCCCTAACTGCATCTACTCCAATCCTTTAACTGTAGCAACCCTGTATAACCAGCTCCCATTCTCCTGTCGTGTCCCTGTCTACCAGTCCCTCAGTGCCCCTAATCCAGTCCATTACTCCCAGCCTTTCCTAACTGTAGCAGCCCAGGAAGAGTCTTAAGCCAGCTCTTTCCTCCCTCCAAGCCTTGTGTTCCCGGCCCTTCCTTCCCTCCAAGCCACACTAACTGTAGGCGGAGTGTTGAGCAAGAGCCAACTTAGCCCTTCTAGCTCAGGTCGCCTCCCCATGACGCACTAGTGAAAGTTTCCCCCTCCCGCCTCTCCACTAGGCGCCCCAACTCTTCACCCACCCCTTCAGGAACAGCTTAACTCTCCCCCTACTCCTCCCTACTTCCACTTCTCCCCACCACCTCCTCCTCCTCCTCCTCCTCCTCCTCCTTCTCCTCCAGTGTCCTCACCCGTCTGACCCTTAAGGCTGTAATTAAGTTTGGCAATGACATTCTTAATATTTCTTCCATGTTTGTGTGTGTGTGTGTGTGTGTGTGTGTGTGTGTGTGTATGCAGTGATAGTAGCCATGGCCTTCGTGTGTGTGTGTGTGTGTGTGTGTGTGTGTGTGTGTGTGTAGGTGTGGGTGAGAGTCCACGAGGTACGAATTGTGGTGGGGAGGTTAAAAACGATGATTCCTGTGATTGTGGTAATTGTGGTGGTGGTGGTGGTGGTGGTGGTGGTGGAAGTGGGATACGAATGTTTATCTAGTAATGTTAACAATGCCCATTTCTCGTTGGCTTCATGTTTTGTTTGTATTTTTTTTTCTCTTTTTTTTTTTTTTTTTTTTTTTTTGTCTTTTGTGTCGTCTCCAACACTTTCCTTTAGTCCGAACTTGCATCTGGTGTTGCTGAGTCAGTTTGTTAAATACTCCTCGTGTCTTGCCTTGTCTAGCCATTCACCTTGTCTGTCTGTCTGTCTGTCTGTCTGTCTGTCTGTCAGTCATTTTGTATCTACATTTGTCTGTCTGTCCCAGTTTATCCATTTACTCTTTTTCATCAATTCTCTCTCTCTCTCTCTCTCTCTCTCTCTCTCTCTCTCTCTCTCTCTCTCTCTCTCTCTCTCTCTCTCTCTCTCTCTCTCTCTCTCTCTCCGTGTATCTATCTACCTACTTATCCTATCTACCTATTTGTATCTATCTATATATCTATCTATATATCTATCTATCTCTATCAATTCTTCTAGTTATATATATATACCTATCTATCGATCTATCTGTGTCTATCTATCCATCTATATCTATCTATCTCTATCTGCGTGTTTCTATCTCTGTCTGTCTGTCTGTCTGTCTATCTATCTATGTATCTATCTATCTATCTATGTATCTATCTATCTATAAATGTATCTTTCTCTCTGTCTATCTATCAATCTCCCGTATCCGGCAGTGTTTGAGAGCGTTGAGTGGGGTTCCGGTGGTGTGGCGGTGTGGCGGAAGGGAGGCGGGGTGGTGAAGCGTGACTGTTGTTACTCTTGAGTGGTGACGAGACAGGTTCTGGTATCGGGAGAGTGAAAATGTGATTCATGATAGAAGTGATGAACAGTAAGTCTTGGCTACTTATTTGCTTGTCTGTTTATTCATTTGTTCTGCTTCTCTAAGGAAATGTGAAAGGAAGATGAATCCATGAAATAAAAGGATGAGTAGATGAATGAATTGATGGATTGATAAAAAGAATGAAGTGGAATAAATCAATGTTAATAAATGACTAATGAATTTATGAAGAGAAAGTGATAAATGAATTAATATATAGATAAGTAAACTGACTATTGAATTATGGTGATTAGCAGTCTGATGGATTAATTAGTGAATAAAGGATAAAAAGTACCTAACCTGAATGAATTAGCAAACTTACCTGGAATTTGATAATGAAACTTAACTGTGAAGGATTTACTGGTAGATTAATTTCAACTTACCGAAATTAACAAGTAGAAAAATTCAACTGTAAAACGTAAGAAGAGTTTACCTGTGAGAAATAAACAGCGTAACCTCAATTAACCTAACGTAATCTAACCTACTTAATCTAACCTAACCTAACCTTACCATACCTTACCTTACCTTACCTTACCCAATCAAGCCCATCCCAACTCAACCCAACCTAACCCGGGTAAAAATCAACAAGCCACCTAATTAAACTCACCTGTAATAAAGAAACTAGGACCGTTGAGCAGGTGTGGATAGGCGTCAGGTGTGGGGTAGGTGTGGGGATAGGTGATAAAACGCTGCAATTGAGGTCCTGATGATAGGTGGTGTGGGAAACAAGGTGTGTGTTATCCCAGTGTTATCTGTAATGGCACGTGTTATCTTAGTGGGGGGGGTGTTCCTGTTATCATATTAACCTCTTTAAGTACTGGGACGTATTTTTACCTTGCGTTTTGGGGTATGATTAGATGATTTTATTTACATTAGGAAGGGTCTGTGGAGGTGGGAAGGTTAATGGCCGGAGTCTTCACTATTCTAATCACCCACTTAAGTTTCTGAAGGTGTATAAAATGACCAAATAGTAACCAGAATGAATACGAAAATGCGTTATGGTACTGAAGGCGTTAAGAGTGTTGCCATCTGTTGGTCGATCCGGTGGTTAATTGATGTAAGCCAAGCCAAGGTAAGTCAACCTAACCTAACATAACCCAACCCAACCTAGCCTAACCTAATCTAACCCCAAATTAAACTAAACCTACCCAACCCAACCCAACCCAATCCAAACCTAACCTAACCTAACCCAACCCACCCCAACCCAACTGTGAACAAATGATCAAACTTACCTGTAATAAAGAAAAGGTACTTAACCTCACCTTACCTCACTTTACCGAACATTATCAAACCGAACTAAGCTTTATCGAACTACTAAACTTTTGCATTTTTAATCTTTCACATTCTCATTGCTTTTATTTATTCATTCGTATCTTATCTTTCTTTTTCTTTTTCTTTCGTCTCTTTTTCTCCTTCTTCTTTTCGTATTTTGTTTAGGTTAATTGACTTTTATCTTTTATATTTCCTTTTTATCTTTTACATTCTCTTTATCTTTCCTTTCTTTCCTCATTTCCTTTTTTTTATTTTCCTTTGTTTTTCTTCTTTCTTTCGTTTATTTTTGTTTTCTTCCTTTCCTCATTTTCTTTTACGTTAATTGACTTGTCTTCTGCATCTCCCCTTTTTTTTTTTTTTTTTTCTGATTTTTCTATATTTTTTTTCCTTTCTCTTCGTTTCATTATTTTTTATACGTGCTCTTCATATCTTTATCTTTATACTCCATCTTCTTTATCTATTCAGTTTTTTCTCTTTTTCATTTTTCTTTCTTCTTAATTAATTTTCATTTCTTTTCCTTCCTCATCAACCTTTCGTCATTATCTTCTGCATTTCCGTTTTTATATTCTTTTTCTTTCCTTATTTCTTCCTCTCCTTCATTTTCTTTTTCGTCTTTCATTTTTCTTTCGTCATCAACCTTTCGTCATTTTTCCTTCATTTCCCTATCTTTCACATTTCCTCAGTTCCTTTTTTATCAACTTTTTCTTCATTCTCCATTTTCTTTCATTTCTTTTCCCTCCTTTCGTCATTTTTCCTTCATTTCCCTATCTTTCACATTTCCTATTTTCTTTATTTCATCGTCCCTTTTCTCTTTTCCCTTTCCTTTCTTCTACTTTTCCTTTATTTCATCGTCACCTTTTTTCCATTATCCTTCTCTTCTTTTTCCTCTTTATTTCATTTCCTTTCCTTTCTCTTTTCATAATTCTCTCCACATTCCCTCTTTCTTCATTTCTTCATCCCTATTTATTATCCTTCTCTTTCTTCCCCTTTTCGTTTTCCCCTTCTCTTCCCATCCTCCTTTTCTTTAAGCTCCATCAGGAGGAAGTAGGGAAAGTGATAAAGACGAAGGTAAGAAAGGATGGAAATAAGATACTACAGCAGAAATGAGGGCATGGGAGAGGGGAGAGGAGGGGAGAGGGGAGAGGGGAGGAGAGGGGATCAGAAAGGTGGGAATAGATAGGGACAGGAATTAGGGGTGGGGAGGAAAGGGGACAGGAGGGGAGGTAAAAGGAGGAGAGGGGAGAGGGGAGAGGAAGGAGGAGGAGGAGGAGGAGGAGGGAACCAGGACGCGAGCTTTACTTTGGTGTCAAGGGCAGAAGGAGGAGGAGGAGGAGGAGGAGGAGGAGAAGGAGGAGAAGGAGGAGGAGGAGGAGGAGGAGGAGGAGGAGGAGGAGGAGGAGGGGGGAAGACGAGGACAGAGTAAGAAAATGCTTCCCTCTAATATTAACATTGTCTGCTAATTATATTTCCTCTCTCTCTCTCTCTCTCTCTCTCTCTCTCTCTTATATAGTTTTTGTAATGGTGTTGATGTTATTAGTGTTATTGTTATTGTTATTGTTTTTGTTATTGTTCTCTGTATTGTTGCTTATCTTGTTCTTGTTTTTCCCTCCTGTTCTTCTTGTTCTTCTTCATCTCCTCCTCCTTCCCTTCCTTCTCCTCCTCCTCCTCCTCCTCCTCCTCCTCCTCCTCCTCCTCCTCCTGCATTCCTGTGTCGCCAGTTACCTGTGTTGGTGTTAGCAGGTAACACTATAGTAAACATCCGGGTTAATGCTCTCTCTCTCTCTCTCTCTCTCTCTCTCTCTCTCTCTCTCTCTCTCTCTCTCTCTCTCTCTCTCTCTCTACTACTTAGTCTATTATTTTTATTATTATTCCTCCTCCTCCTCCTCCTCCTCGTTTTCTTCTTGTCCTTGTCCTTTCATCCCCCCGCTCTCTCTCTCTCTCTCTCTCTCTCTCTCTCTCTCTCTCTCTCTCTCTCTCTCTCTCTCTCCTTCGTTCACAGTCCATCTACCTTTGTGTCTCTATCTATCCTCGCTCCTCCTCCTTCTCCTCCTCCTCCTTCTCCTCCTCTTCCTTCTCCTCCTCCTCCTTCTCCTCGTCTTCCTCCTCCTCCTCCTCCTCCTCCTCCTCCTCCTAAAGACCACGGGTGCAGGAGGAAAAAAACTCACTCACTCATATTCTAGGTCAAGGGAGGGAGGAAGTGAGGAGGAGGAAGAAGAGGAGGAGGAGGAAGAAGAGGAAGAGGAGGAGGAGGATGTGGGGAGACATGTAAAGTGTGAGAGAGAGAGAGAGAGAGAGAGAGAGAGAGAGAGAGAGAGGCAGGGAGGGAGAGGCGAGTACTAATATGCGTGAAGGTACAAATGGAGGAGGAGGGGGAGGAGGAGGAGGAGGAGGAGGAGAGAATGTTATGTGGAATGAATAATAAATAACAACTGAAGGTAAAGATGGAATGAGTGGAAAAAAGTGGATAAGAATGACTGGAATGGGCAGGAATAAGGTGGAAGTGCTTAGTGGGAATGACTGACGAGCTGGAATGACGCCGGAATGGACTGGAATGACACTGGAATGGATTGGAATGATAATAAAATGATCGGAAGGATATTTAGAAACTACAGGAACGAGAGAATGGAATGCTTGGAATCCTATCCTGGTTACGCTTGTCTAGGTGCGCTGGAATGAGGCTGGAATGATTGTGGAATGCTTGGAATACGAGAAATGAAAGGAAATATAAAGGAAAATAAAAGATAGTAAGATTTTAATTAGTGTAAAAATAGAAATAGTTAAGTCTCAGGTTAATTTGGGCAACAGAAAACGCGATATCAACAGGTGAGAGAGAGAGAGAGAGAGAGAGAGAGAGAGAGTCATGGCCACTGTGATAGAGTGTAGCGTTGTGGTGGTGGTGGTGGTGGTGGTGAGTTCCAAGGTCATTTTCATTGGTACTCATAATTCCAGTTTCTTCGTGTCTCATTTCCCCTGTCTCCCCCTACCTCCCCTTCCCTCCCTCCCCTCCCCTCCCATCCCCTCCCCCTTCCCTAATCCTCTACTGTGCCCTCATTCGCCTCACCTGCCCCATCCCTCATACTTCCCTCACCTCACCTTGCCTAACCTAACCTAACCTAACCTAACCTAACCTAA
>NC_059282.1:12663555-12673555 GCF_017591435.1 Portunus trituberculatus
ATGCAGAAAAGAATACAGGAAGGAAGGAAGGATTTAAAGTCGTCCCCATAAGAATAATAGCAGTAATGAATGTAGAAAATAAAGGAAAGGAGAATGAAGTGATGAATGAAAGCACAAACAACACGGATAAACAAATAGAAATGAGAAGCAATGGAGATTATTAAAACTAAGCAAACACGAAGGAAAAAAAAGAAAAGAAACGGAATATTAAAGCAAAAAACGGAAGGAAAACTAGAAAACTAAAAGAATAATGGAAAAAAAAATGAAATAGATGTACAGACCCAAATAAATATAATGAAAGTCATTTGTCCATAAAAGAAGGAAAATGTAAATGAAATAGATGAATAAGGAAGGAAGGAAGTAAACATTGGCCATTAGTAAAATAGATAAATGAATAAATATATAAACCCAGATAGATAATTAACAACAGATAGAGAAATGAAAAAAATAAATAAATAAAATAAAGGAAATGAATAAGGAAGGAAGAAAGTACACATCGGCCATTAATAAATAAATAAATAAATAAATAAAAAAATGTACTAACCCAGATCAATTCATAACACAACGCATAAAGAAATGAAAAAAAGAAATAAAAAGGAAAAATAAAGTAGATAGATGAGGAAGGAAGGAGGTAGACGTTGATGGTGTTATTATTAGCGGCGCTGAGGTGTGACTATGAGGTGACGGACAGGTGAGGGTTACCTGGCCTCATTGAGCGATACAGGTACTAATGACGCGTGTTCCTGTGTTCCGCTCACTCCTTCCGCGTGTTCCTGTTCTTCTTCCGGTGTTTCTTGTTCCTTCTCCCTGTTATTGGTGGTGGTGGTGGTGGTGGTGGTTGTTATAATGATTCTACTACTACTGCCACCACCACCACTACTACTACTACTACTACTACTACTACTACTACTACTACTACTACTACTACTACAGTACTACTTTTTTCAATCATTTATTTTTTTTCCTTTTCCTTATTTGGTTATCTACTACTACTACTACTACTACTACCACCATCATCATCAACATCAACATCACCACCACCACAACCACCACCACCACCACCACCACCACCACCATCACCGCTCCCAATCTTCCCCTCACTGAAATAGGAAACAAGACAAACTGAACACACACACACACACACACACACACACACACACACACACACACACACACACACACACATCAATTATTACTGTACCCAGAGCTCTTGCACTATTCTGGGCCACACCACTGAGGCTTCCCGGGGCGTGATCAGACAGGAAGCTCTTTGGGAAGGTCATTGTTTCCATATCCCGCTGGAAACCTTACGATTCTGTCCTGTTTGGCGGGAGCACCGGGGAGGAGAGGGAGGGAGAGGATTGGAGTGGCGAAGGAAGGAAGGAAGGAAGGAAGGAAAGACGTCATGAGAGAGAGAAAGGAGGAGGAGAAGGAGGAGGAGGTGGTGGTGGTGGTGTATACAAAGAGAAACGTCACGAGTCGGGAGAGGAGGAAGAGAAAGAAGTGAGAGAGGAGGAAGAACGAAGAGAAGGAGGAAGAAATGAGCAAAAATTGAGGAAGCCAAGGATGGAGAGAGAGAGAGAGAGAGAGAGAGAGAGAGAGAGAGAGTAGAATGGAAGGAGATAAGAAGTCACTAGTGGGAGAGAAAAAGAAAGTAAGAGGGAGAGTGACAGGAAGAGGAGAGAGAAAGAGAGAGGGAAGAAATATAGAAGCAAAAAAGCAGAATTAATAGATTTCACTTCTTTATTTTATTTATTTATTTGTGTGTGTGTGTGTGTGTGTGTGTGTGTGTGTGTGTGTGTGTGTGTGTGTGTGTGTGTGTGTATATATATATATATATATATATATATATATATATATATATATATATATATATATATATATATATATATATATATATATATATATATATATATATATATAATGGAGTCTAGCAAGAGAGAGAGAGAGAGAGAGAGAGAGAGAGAGAGAGAGAGAGAGAGTCAACAAAGCCATAGGAAAAAAAAAACTATTGACACAAACTGGGAGACTTAAGAGTTAAAGGGACACACACACACACACACACACACACACACACACACACACACACACACACACACACACACACACACATGTACACACAGCTGTCTCCTCATCACCCCTTCCTTTCTCTTCTTTTATTTCTTCCTCTCTTTTCCTTCAGTTTCCTCTCCCTACCTCCTCTCTTCCCTCCTATCTCCTCTTCGTTTCCTCTCCTCCCCTCTCTCCTCTCCCTTCAAAGAGGAGCAGCTGAACACACTAACGCCTCTCTCTCTCTCTCTCTCTCTCTCTCTCTCTCTCTCTCTCTCTCTCTCTCTCTCTCTGTTCATGTTCCTTAAGCTTGAACACGTTAGATTTTGTTTTTTTCTATGCTTACCGACGCTCTTCTGTGGGTGGAAAGAAGTGCAGTGTTGCCAGACTCGTGTGAATTCCTCGCTGCTTGCACCCTCACCTGTGTTTGTGGGCGTTGTGACCTTTGTGAAATATTAAAGACAGACCCGTCGATGCCTCCTTCTACGTCGATGATAATGATGGTGGTGGTGGTGATGGTCGTGGTGGTGGTGGTGGTGGTGGTGATGGCAAGTTTGATGTAGATTTTGATTGTTTCTTCTTTTTTGTGGTTGTGATGTTATTTACTGGAAGTGGTGGTAAAGGAGGAGGAGGAGGAGGAGGAGGAGGAGGAGGAGGAGGAGGAGGAAGGTAATATCACTATCATTATCAATAACAACAGCAGCATCAATAACACCAATAAACTACTACTACTACTACTACTACTACTACTACTACTACTACTACTACTACTACTACTACTACTACTACTACTACTACTACTACTACTACTATCGTCAGTACTACTACTACTACTACTACTACTACTACTATCATCACTAATACCACTACTACTACTACTATCGTCAGTACTACTACTACTACTACTACTACTACTACTACTACTACTACTACTACTACTACTACTACTACTACTTCTTCTACCCTACAACAACAACAACAACAACAACAACAACACACAGCTGTCACTCTTATGCAAGGGAGTAACAGTAGTAGGAGTATAGCAACGAGAGAGAGAGAGAGAGAGAGAGAGAGAGGGCTACTGGTGATGGTGGTGGTGGTGGTGGTCCTCCCAGGTCGTGCCCCTAACCACCACGCCCTTCTTGGCCAACACAGTGAGGCAACCTGCGACGGGCCATCCTGAGGGGTCGCTTACTACACCTGACCGCATCCACCACCACCACCACTACCACGACCACCACGACCACCACCACCACCACCACATACGCTATCCTCTTGTCTTCTATTTCTTCCATTTTCTTCCTTCACTATTTTTTTTTTATCTTTTCTTAGTTTTTCTTTTCTTTTTTTCATTTATTTGTTTACTTTCTTTCGTTATCTCCTTTCTTTTTCTTTGTTTTTTCATTTTCTTTCATTTTCATCCTGTTTCGTCTCCTTCCTTTCTTCTTTTTCCTATTTGTTTTTTCATTGATTTTCTTTACCTTTTTCTATCTCTTCTTTCTTTTTTTCTTTCTTCTTTTCATTCTTATTTTCTTCCTTTACTCTTTGTTTTTCTTCTAGTTCTTGTTCTTGTTCTTCTTATTTTTCTTGTTCTTCTTCTTGTTCTTCTTGTTCTTCTTGTTCTTTTTCTTCTTCTTCTTCTTCTTCTTCTTCTTCCTCTTCTTCTTCTTCTCTTACTGATATTATGAACGTGTCCTTTTCTTCCCCTTTTCTCTATCTCTTTCTTCTTCTTCTTCTTCTTCTTGCCTTTCTTTTCTTGTCCTTCACTCTTACGCTGTGACGAGTAGCTGTTCTTTTCTTTCTTTTCCTCTTATCTTCCTCCCTCTTTATTCTTCTTCTTTATTTCTGTTTCTTTCTTCATCTTCTTTTGGTGTTTTTCTTGATTCTTCTTTTCTTCTCTTTTTTGTTGATTTTTTTGTTGTAAGTGATGATGTAACGTATTATCAACTTCTCCTCTTCTTCCTCCTCCTCCTCCTCTTCCTCCTCCTCCTCCTCCTCCTCCTCCTCCTCCTCCTCCTCCTCCTCCTCCTCCTCACAACACATTTCATTCACTCTATCTATAGTAAAGATGTTTGTATTTCTATCTGTCTGTCTATCTGTCTGTCTGTCTATCTGTCTGTCTGTCTATCCGTCTGTCTATCCGTCTGTCTGTCTATCCGTCTGTCTGTCTGTCTGTCTGTCTATCCGTCTGTCTGTCTGTCTATCTGTGCTTGCTTACTGCAATAACCAAACACAGAACACACATTTTTTTGGCCCACCACCACCACCACCACCACCACCACCACAACCACCACCACCACCACCACCACCACCAATGCACACCCAGCCTCCCCAATCTGCTCTACAAATCTTGCCCTCCCATTGGTGGAAATATGCCCCACCCTCTCATCCCCCCAACCCCATCACCCCATCACCTCCCCCATCATCCTCACCTGTGCATTCCCCATCACCTGTGTTGCTGTGGTGTTGGGAAAAGGTACAGGTGTGGTGGTGTGGTGTTGTGGTGTTTAGTAGGCGTGTTGATGGGCAGATGAGAGAGAGAGAGAGAGAGAGAGAGAGAGAGAGATAAGATTCTGCAGAGGCGAGAGATGAAAGGTGTGTTAACTGGATCTCTCTCTCTCTCTCTCTCTCTCTCTCTCTCTCTCTCTCTCTAGTTGATGTTCCAGTGATAGTGAAAGTCCGTTTTTTGTTTATGTTTAGCTGTTTCTCTGGTTTGTTTGTCTGTCTGTCTGTCTGTCTGTCTGTCTGTCTGTCTGTCTGTCTGTCTAATTATCTATCTATTTATCTATCTATCTATCTATCTATCTATCTATCTATCTAGCGGTATTTCTCCCCGTGTGTGTGTGTGTGTGTGTGTGTGTGTGTTTCACTTTCAGTATGGTAATGGCAGGTGAGGCAAGGCACACGCAGGTACAGGCTACAATTACAGCTACAAGGAAGGGGAGGACAGAACTGTATTAGGAAAGATATAACTGTTACAGTCAATATAGAAAACTTGTGATTTTTAAAGAGTGACTCAAGAGAAATGAAGGACCATCTGTTGCCTTGTCTAAGAAAATATACGAGTACTTTGCTCTATAACAACAACAACAACACCGACAACTACTACTGCTGCTACTACTACTACTACTACTACTACTACTACTACTACTACTACTACTGACCTCTCCATCCTACTACTACTACTACTACTACTACTACTACTACTACTACTACTACTAACCTCCATCCACTACTACTACTACTACTACTACTACTACTGCTACTGCTACCACTGCCACTACACTGCTGCTGCTGCTACTGCTGCTGCTGCTGCTGCTGCTGCTGCTGCTGCTGCTGCTGCTGCTGCTGCTGCCACCACCACCTGCTGCTGCTGCTGCTGCTGCTGCTGCCACCACCACTGCCACCTGCTACTGCACCACTGCCACCACTGCTGCTGCTACTGCTGCACCACTGCTGCACTGCTGCTGCTGCTGCTACTACTACTACTACTACCACCACCACCACTACTACTACTCTACCGACCTCTCCATCTATCTAGTTTCAATTGCTTTCCATCGGTAATGGAGTTGCTTTCCTGACATCGATCAAGTATTGGGAACTGCAGCGTTGTGATTACATATGTATAATTTACTGATTACTATTGTAGCTTATAATTACTCTATTGCATACTACGTTAGGCTCACCACACAGTACCTCCCTGTTTCCCTTTCATGAGTGAGTTAGCTGATGAATATGTTGATAGATGAATAAATAGATTGCAAACTAGTAATTCACTCATCTATTTCCATCTTTTTTATAATTCTAGACAAAAATATACGGACTATTTTTTTTTTTTTTTTTACTTAATGCACATTGATTAGATAATTCGTGTTATATATGTTATTAAGTTTTTTTTGGGTGTTTTTGGTGAGTTTTGGTGGGTTTGATATGTTTTTTGAAGTTTTAGGTAATTTTAGAATTTTTATGTTTTTGTGGTATTTAGGGTGCTCGATTACTTATTTGAATGTTAAGGAATGCGTTTTGAAGTTGATAATGTAAGTTTGAGTCATTTTGTTATATCCAGAAATTTACCTACGTTACCCTTGCAAAGTTTCATATTCTTTGAGATTCAGATCCATTCCGTTTTCTGTTGCGTCTAGATGGATAACAAACACAAGCCCAGAAATATTGACAGGATTTCTTTTATCATTGTTATTACTTCCCTTCGTGTATAATAACAGTTGATTACTCCTCATATCTAGAGATCCCCTTGTGTAGAGCAGAGGTAAGGCGCGTTTCTCTTATCGATGTTTCCCAAGCGATAACCGAACATTACGAAACAAAGACGAGATAAGACGAACATTTAACACACCTGCTTATTATATCATTCCCTCAACAAACTAATATTTCTAAACCTACTGAGCCTCCTTACCTTTACCCCTTCCCTCCCTCCCTCTTACTCATGTCCTGTTCTGTTCTTCCCCCTGAAACCCACCACTAGTCAAGGTTGCTTCACCACCACCACCATCACCACTACAACCAAATGAGCCTCTTCCGGTACCCCCTCCCTCCTCCCCCTGCACTTCTGGCTTCCCCTGTTCCCCCTGCTAACTCCTACACTCCTCTGGTCAACTTTCTCTATCTCTGTCTCTCTCTCTGTCAGTCAGTCTATTACTCATTCCCCTTCCTCCTCCTGCCCCCCCCCCTTCTCCTCTCTGTCTCTCTCTCTCTTCCCCCATTTTCTTCCTAGTACAAAAGAACATTCCCATTATTATTAGTAGACTATCGCTCTCTCTCTCTCTCTCTCTCTCTCTCTCTCTCTCTCTCTCTCTCTCTCTCTCTGGCTTGTATGTATTGTAAGTATGTCTTCCCAGCGTCGCCTATTCGGTTCTGGGTCTCGCTGTCAATGCACTCGTCCTCCGCCCCGCTGTGTTTATCTCCTGGGTGGGTTTTGCGAGCGCCGAATCTGATTATCTTCCCGTTACGTGTGTGTGTGTGTGTGTGTGTGTGTGTACTAAGTTGACATTCTTACGGTAGTCTTTCGTCTTGGAAGTTTTTGTTTGTATACTTCTGCTATTGGTGTTGCTGGTACTACTACTACTACTACTACTACTACTACTACTACTACTACTACTACTACTACTGGCACCTTATCACATTTGCAACAAAGCTAGGTAAAAAAAAAAAAAAAAACTGATCATTTCCTTTCTACCTTGACATGCATAACAAAGAAACACTGCATTAAACAAGACAAACACACACACACACACACACACACACACACACACACACACACACACACACACACACACACACACACACACAAAACAAAAACAAAAAAAGCATCATTATCCGAGTGATTGCATTGCCATTATATTTCCGGAGGTGAATTTCTTAACAGCACATCTCGTTAGGTATGTTCTGTGGCTGCCTTGCCTGCTGAGGATGTGGGGAATGGATGTGTGTTCGTGTTGATGTGCTTGAAGTGTTCGTGTCCTTGAGTCACGGCTTCTGTGTTAGCTTACGTTTTCTTTTTGTCTTTCCCCAGTGGATGTTACGTCGAGAGCTCATAAAAAGTTTTGTGAGGTTAGGTTGAGGCGAGAGAAAGATAAGAGAGAGAGAAGTGTGTGTGTAGTGTTATTGTGCTCTCTCTCTCTCTCTCTCTCTGAAGGCATGTATGACTAATCCCGCGGGTGTTGGGAGTTAATAGAACGTTTTATGAGATGAATGTGTTTAGACGACAAGAGGAAAGATACAGAAGAGGAGTGTGTATCATGCATTCTTCACACACACACACACACACACACACACACACACACACACACTGAGACAAGCCGTTAAGCCTCAAGGAGGAATATAATTTTGTAATGTCCCCACCCGCTCGCCGCTCGCCAACACATCTATCTTAAACGCGCTTTGGCAACTGTGGCATATAGCAGGTTCATGAAGCAGTGCCAGTTTGTCTTTTTATTCCCCGCTGTTTTAGGAGGCTTTTCCCCAGCGCATGGTGTCTTGTGTGCTTAATCTGCCATGTACACACACTCCCAGGCTGCTGTGTGTGCGAGGGAGCGGGGAATGAAGTGAAGCGAGGCTCTATTGTACCACTTTTTTCCATTCGTATTAATTAGAAGCTAAAACTTTTCGCAGATACATCAGACGCTGGAATTTACACGCAGCATTAATGTTTTATTTTTCCTTCTTCGAGTGTTTGCGTCTTGGGAGAGACCTTGCATGCTGAACTGGCAGGATTAAACCTCATTTGGCTTGTTGCGGAAAACGTGAGCGCTTGGATCAGGAGGAAGGAAGCCATACAGGTCCAGGAATTATCGTACGTGTGTTGTGTGGCAGCTTCCTCCTCTTCCTCCTCTTCGTGAGTCAAGTTGGTAGTGTGTTGTCAGTGTGCTGTCAGTGGCGCGGAGGTTGGCGGGCGCATGACGACGGCCCTTCATACTCCCCACGTACTCCCAACCCAAAGGAATCTTGAGTAACCGTGCGTGTGGGCGTGTGTGGGGCGTGCGGTGCCTGACGGGACGCTGTGACCTAGTGCTGGCGTGCGGGGTAGTGGTGTTGGGGGAAGCATCTTGAGAAATATGGTGCAGGAGTGACTTCAACGGTGAAACGATGGCGATGATGTGGTGGTGAGGGGGTAGTGAGGCTGTGGTGTGGCCCTGCAACTCTCACAGCCTAGACGCGTGGTGATAGTGGTGATAGTGAGATAAAAGGGCATGAGCTGTGGAATCCTGGGGTGCATGGGAGGATAGGTTGCCCCCAGCTGTACTCCGTGACGTCACTCCCCCTGCCACAGGTGAGCACTGCGGGCGGGGTGGTCACTGCTCCCGCCACACACACACACACACACACAAGATTGGGGAAGAATGCTTTTTGTGTTGTTATCTGATTTAATTGTTATCTGTGTGTGTGTGTGTGTGTGTGTGTGTGTGTGTGTGTGTGTGTGTGTGTGTGTGTGTGTCGTGTCTTTTTCTCACATAAACAAACATATGACTGAAAGGAAGGGTTTGTTTTGTTGTGATATATGTGTCAATTGTTATCTGTGTGTGTGTGTGTGTGTGTGTGTGTGTGTGTGTGTGTGTGTGTGTGTGTGTGTGTCATCCATCACACACACACACACACACACACACACACACACACACACACACACACACACACACACCAGTTTTATACATACCGGAAGCTGTCATCAAATTTCACTGCACGCATTTCACTTCAATAGAGAGAGAGAGAGAGAGAGAGAGAGAGAGCAAGCGAGACTAACATTACCATACCACCAAGTAATAAATTTTTAGATGCACTTAACGAACATAATGACTCACTAAATCGGACCCCTCCCTACCCAACCCAACCCTACCCTAACCTACCCTACCCTACCCTACCCAACCCAACACAACCCAACCCAACCCTACCCTACCCTACGTACCCAGCTCACCCCCTCCCTCCCTCCCTCTCTGACTGACTGACTGAGTGATTCCTGAGAGTGGCGCCCGAAAGTGATATCGATTCTCTCCTGAAATCGCGCAAGCCCAAAGCGAAACGTGGCGGTGGCTGACAGATTGGTGCTGGCGAGAGAACGTCAGCACCAACAGGAGGAGGAGGAGGAGGAGGACGCGGAGGAGGACGAGAGAAAGAAAACGTGTGCTATATAACTTCTTTTTCCTTACTTTTCTCATTATTTGCTCTTTTTAATCTTGAAAAATTATTGAAGAAGAAGGAGGAGGAGGAGGAGATAGAAGAGGAGGAAGAGGAGAGGAAACGTATGCATTATGATTTTTTAATGCAGGAACTAATGAATATCTAATGGAGGAGGAGGAGAAAGAAGAGGAAGATGGAGAGGGGAAGGAAGAGGAAGAGGAAGGAGGAGGAGGAGGAGGAGGAGGAGGAGGAGGAGGAAGTGGTGGTGGTGGGAAGCGTTTGGGTAATTATTAATGTAAGGAGTGAAATTAATGAATATATA
>NC_059282.1:12681055-12688555 GCF_017591435.1 Portunus trituberculatus
AGAGAGAGAGAGAGAGAGAGAGAGAGAGAGAGAGAGATGGTGGTGGTGGTTTTGCAATATACTAAGTTAAGTCATACTCTCTCTCTCTCTCTCTCTCTCTCTCTCTCTCTCTCTCTCTCAACTCTTTTTTCCATCTATTCTTTTTCTTTACCTTCGATTTTTCTTTAGCAAATGAATGATCTATTACTCCTCCTCCTCCTCCTCCTCCTCCTCCTCCTCCTCCTTGTTATCCTCGTTACCTGCCCACGAGAGAGAGAGAGAGAGAGAGAGAGAGAGAGAGAGAGAGAGAGAGAGAGAGAGAGAGAGAGAGAGAGAGAGAGAGAATGAAGTTACCAAGGTTTTTCTAATTAGATCTCTCTCACCTGGCTTGCTTCTCTTCATTACACCTGCCCAATTAGGCACCGAAATTAGTCTTTTTTTTTTTTTTGTTAATTATTGATATTGCTGACTGTGGTGGTGGTGGTGGTGGTGGAAGGAGGTGGTGATGATGATGGTGGTGGTAGTTGTGGTGGTGGTGGTGGTGGTGGTGGTGGTGGTGGTGGTGGTGTTTTAAATCTCTACTTTTTCCATTTATTGGGAAAGTTTTTTTTTAAATGGCTGATTCGTTAGAGAGAGAGAGAGAGAGAGAGAGAGAGAGAGAGAGAGAGAGAGAGAGAGAGGATATGCATTTTATTTCTTTCCTTTCTTTCTATCTTTCTTTTCTTTTTTTTCTCTCGTAATCCTCCTCCTCCTCCTCCTCCTCCTCCTCCTCCTCCTCCTCCTCCTCCTCCAATCCCTTCGTTCCCAACATCTGAGCTTTGTCTGTTGTTTCTCTCCTTTTCTCTCTCTCTCCCTCTCCTTTTCTCTCCCCTCTCCCTCTCTCTTCCTCCTCTTCTCTTTATTCCACCTCTCTCCTTTTCTCCTTTCTCCTCCATGTCCTAAATCCTCCTTACTGTGGCTCATACCCTTCATTCTCTCTCTCTCTCTCTCTCTCTCTCTCTCTCTCTCTCTCTCTCTCTCTCTCTCTCTCTCTCTGGGTGCAATTTTCCACATTTTACCTTTCTTCTTCTTCTTCTTCTTCTTCTTCTTCTTCTTCTTCTTCTTCTTCTTCTTCTTCTTCTTCTTCTTCTTCTTCTTCTTCTTCTTCTTCTTCTTCTTCTTCTTCTTCTTCTTCTTCTTCTTCTTCTTCTTCTTCTTCCTTGGCGTGAATAAGTACTCACTCTCCATCTCTCTCTGTCTCTATCTGGTGGTGATGGTGGTTGTCGTGGTGGTGGTGGTGGTGGTGTTTGGTGCGCCGAGTCGAGCCTAGCCGCCCATGTACCGCCTTAAAGCTGTAGGTGTGGTATATGCAGCCGTGTGTGTGTGTGTGTGTGTGTGTGTGTGTGTGTGTGTGTGTGTGTGTGTGTGTGTGATTGAAAAGTAGTGTGCCTATGTCTGTCTGTCTGTCTGTCTGTCTATATTTCTGTCTGCTTTTGTTTAATTATGTTCTGATTTTCCTTTTTCCTTGTTGTTGTTGTTGTTGTTGTTGTTGTTGTTGTTGTTGTTGTTGTGTTTTCGTAATTATTCTGTTCCGAGTTCATTTATTCCTTATCATCTTCTGTTCCTTAATTTTATCATACTGTGCTTTCTCTCTCTCTCTCTCTCTCTCTCTCTCTCTCTCTCTCTCTCTCTCTCTCTCTCTCTCTCTCTCTCTCTCTTAATTAATGTCGTGCATCTTTCTGTCTTTCTTCTTAGTTCTCCTCTTCTTCGTTTCTTTGTCCTCTTTGTTTCCATTTTCGTATTTCATCGTCTTCCTGGAAATGCTGTCACTCTTTTTCCTTTTTCCTTCATCATCATAATTATCTTCTTTTTTTTCTTCTTCTTCTTCTCCTTCTTCTTCTTCTTCTTCTTCCACTCCACTCCACTCCACTCCATCTTTCTTTCTCTCCATCCATCATCCACCTCTCCTACTTTTTTCTCTCTATCCTCCTCCTCCTCCTCCTCCTCCTCCTGGGAAGGACCAAAGAGTCTGCTGCTGCTTGTTCTTCTCTTGTGTTCCTTTGTGTTACTCCTGCACCTGCACCTTTCTGGTCAGAGAGAGAGAGAGAGAGAGAGAGAGAGAGAGAGAGAGAGAGAGTGGGGGAGTTTGAGTGTGTGAATAGGGGATGTGAAGCAGTCATCTCTCTCTCTCTCTCTCTCTCTCTCTCTCTCTCTCTCTCTCTCTCTCTCTAGTGTCTGATGGCCGTGGTAGAGAGAGATAAGCAGTGTATGGAGAGGCTCTGTATAACCTCCTCCTCCTCCTCCTCCTCCTCCTCCTCCTCCTCCTCCTCCTCCTCCTCCTCCTCCTCCTCCTCCTCCTCCTCCTCCTCCTCCGTTACGTTTCTCCTCCAGTGTGTGTGTGTGTGTGTGTGTGTGTGTGTGTGTGTGTGTGTGTGTGTGTGTGTGTGCAGTTACTTACGGTGTTCGTACTGCAGATAAAAAAAAAAAAAGAGAAGAGGAATAAGAAGTGAGTGGAAAAAAAAGTATGTCTATTTATTATTCATTAGGTTTTGGAATTGTTCGTCATTATTTATATTATTTTCGGTTTGTGATTGATTTTTTTTTTATATTTTTTCGTCTCAATATATTCTTGTTAGGAAAGGTACTACTGCTACTACTACTACTACTACTACTACTACTACTACTACTACTACTACTACTACTACTTCTTTTACTACAACTTCTTTTACTACAACTTCATTTACTACTACTACTACTACTACTACCACCACTACTACTACTACTACTACTACTTCTTTTACTACAACTACTACTACTACTACTACTACTACTACTACTACTACTACTGCTACTACTGCTGCTACTACTGCTACTACTACTACTACTACTGCTGCTGCTACTACTGCTACTACTACTACTACTACTACTACTACTACTACTATAGTAACAACAATAACTATAATAACAAAACTAAAACTACAACTATGACTAACAAGAACTGCTACAACAACAACAACAACAACAACAACAACAACAACAACAACAACAACAACAATAACAATAACAACAATTTCAGTCTTCATCAGTTTTCCATAAATATTGGTGCGCTTTCTACGTGTTTTCCTTTTCAAAGACTTTTTTTTTATTAGTTATTTAGTTTTCGTTATCTTTCAAAATGTTTTGGTTAATATATAGATAAAAAGAAAAACTCTAATTATTTTTTCATTCATATTTCGTTAAGAATTTGACGTATCTTGTGTATATTTTATTTTTCTTCGTTCATTCTTTTTTTTATTTTTTTTTTTAAAGTGTCTTGGTTGATATGAATAACAAACATTCCACTTATTTTTTCGTTTTAACAATTCTATGTATCTTATATATTTATCTTTTTTTCTTTATTTATTCCTGTTTTTACATGTTTTTCTTTCTTCTTCATTCCTTCTTCAATTTTCTCTACTCATTGTACAAACAGCGACAAAAAAGCCGTACTGTTTCTTCATTCTTATCACATCAAAGGATCTATTCATCCATATTTTTTCCTTCTTCTTTAAACCTCATTCTTTTCTAAAATTTTCCGCCTTTTTTCCCGTTCTTTCGTTTTATATTTTCCTCTAATCCCCAAAACATCATTCTTTCCTACACACTTCCTACTCTTTCTCTCTCTTTTTGATATTTTTCCCACCTAATCCCAAAATCCTCGTTCTTTTCTGCAAATTTCCTCTCTTTCTCTCTCTCCCTCTCTTAAAACTTCCTTCGTGTTTTTCTTACCTTGCTGTGAAAAATATGGAAGGATTAAGTGTTGCGTGGGAACTGCTGTTAAAACATAGTGCATATATATATATATATATATATATATATATATATATATATATATATATATATATATATATATATATATATATATATATATATATATATGTGTGTGTGTGTGTGTGTGTTGTATGTCAGAGTCACGTACAGTGCTGCGTTGACGTGAGGGTATGTGTGTGTGTGTGTGTGTGTGTGTGTGTGTGTGTGTGTGTGTGTGTGTGTGTGTGTGTGTGTGTGTGTAATTTGTAGGTGTTTTTAGACTATTTTCATTTGAGTCAGGGTAGTGGCAGTGGTGGTGGTGGTAGTAGTAGTAGTAGTAGTAGTAGTAGTAGTAGTAGTAGTTGTTGTTGTTGTTGTTTTTGTTGTATGGCAATGATAGCAATAAGTGATATATAAAAACGATAGTAGTAGTAGTAGTAGTAGTAGTAGTAGTAGTAGTAGTAGTAGCAGCAGTATTATTATTATTATTATTATTATTATTATTATTATTAGTAGTAGTAGTAGTAGTAGTAGTAACAGCAGCAAAGTAGTAGCAGTAGTAGTAGTAGTAACAGCAGCAAAGTAGTAGCAGTAGTAGTAGTAGTAGTAGTAGTAACAGCAGCAAAGTAGTAGTAGTAGTAGTAGTAGTAGTAGTAGTAGTAGTAGCAGCAGCAGCAGCAGTGGTAGTGTGAAATAAGTTAGCGTAACAACACCCAAAATTGTCGCGTCTGGAAAAACTTTGGTCTCTTTTTGGAAAGTTCACGAAATAAAAAGTGTTGCTCTCCAGTTTGTTGTTTATTTTATTTACACTTTTATTTTTCCTCGGTAATGGTTGTCGTGCTGGCTTTATTTGTTTATTTATTTATTTACACTTTTATTTGTTTATCCGTATGTACTTTATTTACTTATTTATTTATTTATTCGCGCGTGTGTGTGTGTGTGTGTGTGTGTGTGTGTGTGTGTGTGTGTGTGTGTGTGTGCTAACCTTTACTTTCCTTCCTAATTAACGTGGGAGGAAGTATTTTAACGCCTGGGCAGCTTCTTATTAACATTTTGGTGGTGGTGGTGGTGGTGGTGGTGGTGACACAATTTGGCTAATGATAAAAATAGTGCTAGTGATAATTAAGTGGTGATGATAGTGGAGGTGATGATGGTGGTAGTCTTAATAACACTGGGAGTAATGGTGATGCATGGTGCTGGTGAAGATAGTGTACTGGTGGTGCTTCTTATTAACATAGTGGTGGTGGTGGTGGTGGTGGTGGTGGTGGTGGTGACTAACATAAATTTTCCTCTTTTTCACAGGTGTTGCATTTATCACTCCGGAAATATCAGGTGAGAAATTAACTCTCTCTCTCTCTCTCTCTCTCTCTCTCTCTCTCTCTCTCTCTCTCTCTCTCTCTCTCTCTCTCTTGAAATATGACTCACAAATTTGCTATAACAATTAACACAAGAGTAGAAATAACTAGTTTAATTGATCTTTTAAGAATAACAATATTAGACTGTCTTTCCATCTGTCCATCTTTCTAAACAACGTGTGTCTGTCTGTCTGTCATTCCAGATGTTGTATTTTTCACCAAACGGAGGCAGCTTTGGGGTAAATTAACCTGTTCTTTGTTTGCATGTGTTGTTAGTAGTACTGGTTGTTATTTTGGCTTACTAATTCCTTGCTTTGCCTTTTATTCCCTTGTTTGTTTAAGTTTTTTCTTGAATTTTCTGTTTTTTTTGAAGATTTTTTAATTTTTTGCATGGTTTATTATATTTTATTCTTTTCCTTTTTTTATTTTTTTGTTTTCTGTAAGTCAAAGTTTTATTTATTTCTTGTTTCGTTGTTTGGATCATTTTCTTCTTCTTTTCTTGTCTTCCTTCAATTTGTTTGCAATTTTATATGTTTGTGTGTTGCTTACGTTGTTAGTATTTGTTAGTAGCTGCTGCATGAGTGTGTGTGTGTGTGTGTGTGTGTGTGTGTGTGTGTGTGTGTGTGTGTGTGTGTGTGTGTGTGTGTGTGTGTGTGTGTTGCCCTACCTTTCCTAATTAGTTCAATTGCTACCTGTCTGACCTCTCTCTCTCTCTCTCTCTCTCTCTCTCTCTCTCTCTCTCTCTCTCTCTCTCTCTCTCTCTCTCTCTCTCTGGATGTGTGTAGGCACCGTGAAGGATTAAAATTGTGTGTGTGTGTGTGTGTGTGTGTGTGTGTGTGTGTGTGTGTGTGTGTGTTTTGGGTGAGGAACTATGAGGAATGTAGTCACGCCCCTTCTCTCCTCCTAACCCCCACAATCTATCCTCCACCCTCCTCCTCCTCCTCCCTCCTCCCTCCCTCCCTCCCTCCCTCCCTCCCTCCTCCCTTGGCCTCTCTCGGGAAATTCCCACATTTTTTCTTTTTCCTTTTTTTTTTTCGCTAAAATTTGGTATTGTCATTAATTTTGTCATTTTTATTACTTTTTTTTATCAGTGTCCCTTCCTTTCCACCTTTTTCATCATTATTTATCATTATCTACCCTTCTTATTAGTGTGTGTGTGTGTGTGTGTGTGTGTGTGTGTGTGTGTGTGTGTGTGAAGATGGTTGCAGTGAAGGAGAACGAAGGAAGGAAGGAAAGAAGAGAGAGAAGTAAAAGAGGGAGAGAGGAACGGAAATAGAGGAGGAGGAGTAGGAGGAGGAAATAGTGATGTAAGTAGAATGGAAGTGGTGGTGATGGTGATGATAATAATAGCCAAGGAGATGGTGTTGATAGTGACGCCAGTAGTAGTGTAAGTAGTAACAGGTTGTGATGATGATAGAGATGAAATAGTAATAGTAATGGTGGTGATGATAAGATGGAGGGTAACAAGAATGCTAGGAATGGATAGTAGTAATAATAATGGTGATGATGATGGTGATTATAGTGATGACGATAGTGACAGCGATGGTGATGATGATAACAGCACCAGTGATGATAGAAGAGAAACACACCACAACACACTACAATGCAACACGAACAGTGAACACAACATGGAGTTATCATTGACCCTGTTAGCAAGCCAGCCATGCACACACCACACCCACACACACCCACATACACCCACGCTAACACCCCTGCACCTGAACACCCCAGTAACACCCCTACGTCCCTAACACACCATTACGTTAAGTTAGGTTAGGTTAGGTTAACTCAGCACTGGGACGCATTTCTACCATGAGTTTTGGGTGTGATTAGACGATTTTGTTGATATTATGAAGGGTCTATGGAGGTCAGAAGATTGATGGCCACAGTCTTCACTATTTTGATCTCCTACATATGTTTCTGAAGCTGTATAAAATCACCAAATAGTAACCAGAATGAATTATGAAAACGTACTGAAGAGGTTAATGCTAAGGTTTATCATCCCCTAACACCTCCATTAACACCCACTAACACCTCCATTAACACCCACTAACATCCAGTAACACCCACTAATACCCACGTAACCACACCCTCACACCATAAGGTTAGTAAGTTCATAAATGCAAAAACATGCACTTTTTTTCTCTTCCCTCCTGTCTTTCCTCCTCCTCCTCCTCCTCCTCCTCCTCCTCCTCCTGAAGGCGCCACGCAGTCTGGTAGAGTCGTGACTGCAACGTTCCCTCCAGAGACCAGTGCGTAGTGTTAAAAATAGCAAAGGAATATAGTTTGGTGTGACCGAATTCTGTAACGCTTTGCTCTCCTCTCTCCCTCTCTCTCTTTTTCGTCATGACTGTTTTCAAAGGCCACAGAGATGACTTGCTGGGTTTTTAAGAGTATT
>NC_059282.1:12701055-12703555 GCF_017591435.1 Portunus trituberculatus
ATATTGGAGAATAGGCATGAAATCGGGTATGTTATGGGGAGGGAGTGTTGTGGTGAGTGTGTGTTTAAAGTTTGTGGACGTTTTGGTGGCAGTGGTGGTGATGGTGGTGGTGGTGGTGGTGGTGGTGGTGGTATTTGTGGCGGTGCTGGTGGTGTGGAGGTGTGGTGGTGGTATTGGCGGGAGATGAACGGGACTCCCCTCCAGCCTCCTGTGGTCCCCCGCGGAGGAGTAAGCGTGGCGGTGGTGGCCTGGCCAGGCCTGGCCCCTGGCCCCTCTTCCCGGTGGTGGACGTGGGAACGAGCAGCAGCAGCAACAGAAGCAGGCTGGGCCGGGGCAGGGATGGGGACGTGGCGGGGGCCGCGGCAGGTAGTTGGAGAGGCTCATTAACGAGTGGCTATGGTCGAAACCAGAGCCGACAGGTCCGACAGGCGATCGGGACGCGGCGCCATCGACCGGGCGTGGGGGCGCGGCGCCTGCGTGGCCGCGGTGCCAGAGCTGCGATGCCACCCACCAGCCCACGCTCGGCATCATGACAGTATTATATCAGTATTAGTCTTTAGTGCATCTGATAAGAAAGTGTGAGTGTCAGGGCTGCGACAGGCAGGTGTGGGCTGTTGACGGAGAAGTCTTGTGGGTCAGGGCGAGGGGGAGGGCAGGGCCCGGCTGTGCCTCTGTGACGATCCACTACTGTCAGCAGGACAGTGCCATCACAGTATGTGTTTGCCCAGAGCCCCTGACCTTGTTTGGGGCAGCAGACCAGCAGGGCCCGGGCACGGCGGGCACGTCTGAGAGGAGGGGGCTGTGGGGCTGCGGGGGGCGCGCGTCGCACTGAGCAGGAGACAGCGGCTCGGGTGGCTGGAGGCTCCAGCCCTGGAACAGTCAGTTCTGGAAGCCTGAGGACGGGGAGTCGCTGTGCGGACTCGTTGGTGTGTTCTGTGCGTGGCGTCGCGGCGCTGGCCAGCGTGTGTCCCAACAGCGGCCGCGGGGCCCGAGGACCACAGGGGCTGCCGCCGGGGCACCAGCAGCACCAACAGTAGCACCAACAGCAGTAGCAGCAGCAGCTGTGACGTGTGTGTTGTGATGCTGTGATCTTCCGCGGCGTGGAGCTGCGTCACTACCTCCGCTGCGGGGCCCGCCACCTGCAGCAGCGGCCCAGGCTTGGTGGTCCAGGGCCGCGGCGCGTTGCGTGAAGCAGCGGTGGCGAGAGCCTGGGCTCTGGTAGGTGTTGTGTGCCCTTGTGTGTTGATTCCGTGGTGCCGCGTTGTGTGTGTTGTTCTCGCGGCGCCCCGTGTGTGCGGCGCGGGGTGGCCCGCGCACCCCCACGGGAGGGTGATGTTCGGTGGCGGGGGGCCGGAGCGCGTCCGCCAGCTGATCGCTTCGGGAGGGCGGAGGGCCGCGGGTGGTGGCCGCCGCCCGGCACATCAGTGTGATGCTGCTGCAGTGTGTGGGGCGCGGCGGGGCCCCCGAGGCGGAGGCAGAGCCAGACCCGCCGGGACCGCAGGAGACACCGTGGCGTCGCCGCCCCAGGGAGTTCGGGCCGCCCGCGTCCAGGGTGACGCGCCTCCTCCTGAGGGCCTCCACCACCTGCCGCACGATCGATGAAAATAGTAACCTGGAGTAGGTTTCTCGCCCTTGCACCACCACCACCACCACCACCACTACCTGCCGCCTGCCTTGCTTGTGCACCCTCACCCCACCACGCCCATCCACGCCCACATATCCACTAACATCACCATTACCGCTGCCGCCACGCCATTACCATCACCACTGTTGAACCCATCATCACCACGAGCATGCACTACCACCACCACCACCACCACCACCACTTCCTCTTCTCCTCACTTCAGCCTTGCACCATCATGCACCATCATGCACCACACACCGTGACACGCCACCTGTTACATCACGATCGCTGGACCTGCTGACCCTCGTCATGACCCACGCGTGCCTCGGGTCAGGTCGTGCCGCTGCTCACCATCCGACACCCTGCGACATCCGGCGGCACCTGCTGCAGCGGCGGCGGCGGCGGCGGCGGCGGGTATCGGGTGTCGGGTGTCGGGTGTCGGCGGCCACACCGTCACCTTACTCGTGCATTATTCATGAATGGGTTGAAGCTTGTGCTCCCGCCGGCGAGGAGGGACACACCCCGCCCCGCCGCGCCCCGCCCCGCCCCCGTGACTGCCAGGGCGGGGCGCGGTCACCTCCTGCACATTATATATCACTTAAGTGATTATATCGTGGTAACGTGACTCTGGGGTGTGGTGGGTCGGGACCGGGCGGGGCAGGTGGGTGTGTGCCGTGTGGGACGGTGGTGGGGGTGGAGAGTTGGGGAGGAGGGAGGCGGCAGGATGAGGGAAGGAAACTGGAGCTCAGATGTGCCTTCCTCCTCCACCCTCCCTCCACCCTTCCTTCCTTCTTCTCCTTACCCTTCCTTCCTCCTCCTTCCCTCCACCCTGCCTCTCCCTCTCCTCAACCCTGACTCTCCCAAAGTGCTGGCTCG
>NC_059282.1:12713555-12716055 GCF_017591435.1 Portunus trituberculatus
GTACCTTGCTCACCTGGGAAGAGAGAGAAGGAAGGGAAGGAGGGAATAAAGGGGAGACTAAACTAGACTGTCGCGAAATTGAAGAAAACGGGAAGACGAGAGAAAACGAGAGTGAATGTGTGTGTAAAATATTCGAAAAAAAAATGTGAGGGAGTGATTTTCTTCTTGTCTCTCTCTCTCTCTCTCTCTCTCTCTCTCTCTCTCTCTCTCTCTCTCTCTCTCTCTCTCTCTCTCTCTCTCTCTCTCTCTCTCTCTCTCTCTCTCTCTTTCAAGTCTTCTCTCCTGTGACTCTCTCTCTCTGTTTATCTGTAACCGCATCTCTCTCTCTCTCTCTCTCTCTCTCTCTCTCTCTCTCTCTCTCTCTCTCTCTCTCTCTCTCTCTCTCTCTCTCTCTCTCTCTCTCTCTCTCTCTCTCTCTCTCTCTCTCTCTCTCTCTCTCTCTCTCTCTCTCTCTCTCTCTCTCTCTCTCTCTCTCTCTCTCTCTCTCTCTCTCTCTCTCTCTCGTGCAGTTGAGAACAAATATTGGATTTTTTATAGAGGCAAAGTTGGTATTTTTAGAGAGAGAGAGAGAGAAGAGAGAGAGAGAGAGAGAGTTGACAGTGTACAAACCATTTAAAGTTACATAGCACATTCAGTTAATATTCTCTCTCTCTCTCTCTCTCTCTCTCTCTCTCTCTCTCTCTCTCTCTCTCTCTCTCTCTCTCTCTCTCTCTCTCTAAATTACAAGCCCCATTTTTCGTGTTCACATTAGAGAGGCGTTTCAATTATCCTATTTTAGCGCCGAGTAGCGAACTGAACACCTCTTCCACCCTCCTCCACTTAGCCTCCACTCTCCCAGTAATAACAGGGGGCGTGGAGGAGAGGTGGATCGGGAATAACAAAGGAAAAAGGGAAGGGAGGTGCGAGGAAGGAGAGATGGATGCAGGGAGATAATCAAAGAAAACGGAGGCAGACTAAAGCGTTTGATGGGGGACGGAGTTAATTTGGTGAGTCCGCGATGGTCGGTGACTTCTTGTTGGTTATTTGGATTATCCGCCTCAGCCTCGGTGCCTTTGTTTGTGCTTCTTCTATTGCTTCCTGTCTCCCTTCACTTCTGCTGTGTGCTATTGTTTTATCAGTTTGTTTGTTTTTTTCCTTTCAAATATTACGTTCTGTTGATTTCATTCCTTTGTCGTGTGTCGCATCTTAGTTCTTAGTGTGGGCTTGTTGGAGCTTCCGAGGTTTGGTTGTTGGTATTAATTTCGCTGTGATGGGGCACGTCGGTGTGGCGGTGGTGCTGGTGTCCCCGGGGCGGCGGTGTCCTCTGGTGGTGTGATGGTGTGGCGTTGTGGCTCTGGAAGATTCGGCGTAGCGTGTTGGTGCTGCAGTGGAGGGCACGGCAGAGTGTGACCACGTCTCCAGGGTATGAAGGTCAGCGGCAGTGTGGGACGCCCTGGAGGAGGGAGCTGTGGGTGTTACCTGGGGGCGCCGCAGTGAACACTTGAGTCCCCCGGGGCTGTGTTTGGCAGCGTTGTCTCCGCGGCGCGGCACAGCGGCGAGGGGGCCACCCAGGTGGACTGCAGGACGCAGGTGCGGGGCGGCGGGCGGCGCGGCCAGTGAGGGCCTGGAGGGCACGGCAGGAGCAGGCCTGAGGCGGCACTGGTGACGCGACCTGGCACACCTGGTCCCCGCTGCCCCGGAGCCGTGCCCCGCCCCGCCCCGCCCCTCAGCAGGGCCGCGGCGTGCCTGCAGCGCTAGGGGCCGCGGGGAGATGCAATGTGGAGGCTGCAGGCACACCCAGACCCAGGCCGCCACCCTCGCCCTCTGCCGCGCCGTCCGCCCACCACTGTTGTGACCCCCGCCCCCATGGCGCCCAGACTACACCCGCCCTCCATGGCGCCCCGTCCGTCTTCGCCCCCCACGGGCTGACCCCGGCCCTGTGGAGGTGTCGCCCGGCCGGGCACTGGCCGCTGGACTCTTGCTGCCCCGACCCGGGACTGTGTCGCGGCGCCGGCGGCGGCGGTGAGGTGTGGTGAGGTGCGGTGCGGTGCGGTGGTGCTCTGTGGCCCCTAAGGGGTGGTGTGGTGTGTGGTGGTGCGGCGGGCGGCGAGGCCTGGCGGGGCGTGGCTGAGGCTGTCAGGCGAGGATGAGGAAGTGGACTCACAAGGATGGGCTCTTCCGAAAGTAAGTACACACACACACACACACACACACACACACACACACACACACACACACACACAGGTGTAAAATACGCAACACTTACCTGCTCTCATTAACATAGTTCCGCGCAGCATATAATTACACACGCGTGTTTTGTTCCGGCGCGTCTTGTTACCTGTGGTGCTGCTGTGGGTTATACTTTTATCATATTATAACAATAATAATTGTTATTATTTAGTATAATAATAATAATGAAATGAATAATAATCATAGTTATATTGATTATTATTATTTTTTTATTGATATTATTATTGTTACTGTCGTTGTTGTTATCGTCATCTTCGTTGGTTTTGTTTGT
>NC_059282.1:12723555-12736055 GCF_017591435.1 Portunus trituberculatus
ACTACACTGAGTGTCACGTCACAAAGAGTGTCAGAGGAGTTGGCAGTGTCTGTCTCCACTTATGTGCCATCAGTTTGACACTGTGTGTTCATCTCCTGGACGTGAGGCACCGCGGCCGTGAACAAGTTCCACATCCTGGAGACGCGTCCTGCGAAGGTGCGTTGATGCTGACACCCGTGGGATCGCGGCACCTCTACGGCGTCACCACCATTGAGCACCGTTCTCGTGCTCCGTGCGGTGACTCTTAGAGGATGACGCAGCCCTGCCAGATGTGGCACTCTTTGCACCTGTGCCTTATGGAACACTACGATCGCCGCCACGTCTCTGCGGTGTTCCAGTGAATCAAGGGGACGCTCAGGCTCTGGGTGAGGTGGTAGTGCAGCATCTACTAGCCGTATGGCGCGGCGTTGGATGCTGTCCAGTCTCCTTCTGTGTGTGGCGGCACAGGACATCCAGGAGAGAGCTGCGTATTCAAGGTGGGGCCGCACCTGTGCCTTGTACAGCAGCAGTCTCCCCTTCCTGTCGAGGAAACTGGCGATCCTTCTGAGAGCGGAGATCCTGTGAGAGGCTTTCTTGGCAATGGTTTTGACATGCCTGTCAAACCTCAGCCCTCGATCCACCTCCACTCCAAGTATCTTGACGTCATCTTGGAGTGGGAGAGCAGCAGCGCCAAAGACAACTTTCCTGCCATTGCTGCCATGGCGGCTGGGGACCGAGAGACAACCATTGCTTGTGTCTTCTCCGGCGCGAATGTCACTTGCCAGCGAGCACCCCACTCCTTTATCACTCGTAGCTGCTGATTGATGGCCTCAGCAGCCCGCCCACTGTCCTGGCGTGGATAGGTATAGGAGAGGGTGCAGTCATCAGCATAGGCCATGACTCCTGGCAGTAGCTGGAGAAGATCATCCACGTAGATATTCCACAGGAGTGGGCCAAGAATTGAACCCTGTGGCACTGATGCCTCCACAGGCAGGGACTCAGATGTTTGCCCGTTGACAACCACCTTGAGGCTTCTGTCCTGCAGGTAATTTCCCAAGAGTCGTAGCAAGCCACCCTGGATGCCTTTAGCACGAAGCTTTTCTAGTAATCCGTTGTGCCATACTTTATCAAAAGCTCCTGCTATGTCCAAAGCAACCACTATAGTGTCCTTGCCGTCGTCGAGGGCGTCCTGCCAATGCCTGGTGAGAAGCATCATTAGGTCGGAGGTTGACCTTCCAGGTCTGAACCCAAACTGTTGGTCTGAGAGGAGGGCATTGTCCTTGAGATGGCTACACACCACCTCTGCCACGACCCTCTCAAACACTTTACCCACCACTGACAACAGGGATATGGGTCTGTAGTTTTTTGGGTCCGTCCTGGAGCTTTTTGTGTGCAGGAACTACTCGAGCCTCCTTCCACACTGAAGGCCAGACGTTTTCCCGTACACAAGTTGTGAACTTGGGTGAGAGGGGCAGCCAGTTCCTGGGAGCATCGCTTCAGCAGGTGCGGGCTGATGTCATCAGGGCCGGTGGCTTTCTGTGTGTCCAGCCCCGCAATAATCGCTTCACCTGCTGATGCGTCACCTCCACCATGGTGACAGTCTTCTCACATTGCTGGACCAGCTGAGGCGGTGGCTGCTGTGGATTCCCGACCTTCATTTTCCAGCAAACAAGGAAGCCAGCAACTGTGCCCTCTCCTTACTGCTGGTGGCGACAGTACCGTCCTGCTTGCTGAGGGAGGGATGGATTCTTGGTGGCCAGTTCCTTGTTTGTCCTTAACAAGAGACCACCAAGTTTTGTTTCCTACGCCAGTGCCACACAGTTTCCGGCGCAGGCTTTCCTCCCACTTTTTTAAGGCCCACTTGCTGGTTACCACCATCCTCCTGCATGCAGCCCTGTGCAGGTCCTTGTTGCGCCGAGTCGGGTTCCTCTTGTAGCGGAGCCAGGCAGCATACTTTGCCTCGGCAGCAACACGGCAACGGTAGCCAAACCATGGCTGATCCGTCGATCTGGTGGTGTATTCCCTGTGTGGGACGTGGCGTCTCTGGAGGGCGAGAAGGTGAGAGGTGAGTGCAAGTGCTTCACTCTCTGCTCCTCCCTGTAGCAGAGTGGCCCATGGGGTGTGGGTCAGGTCGCGGCGCAGGGAAGCCCAGTCTGCTTTGTTCCACAGCCAGATGGTGCGGGTGGTGGCCTCGTCCTGAGCCACGCCCACTTCCAGCTGTGTCAGTACAGCGTGATGGTCAGAGCTGCCCACGAGCCCCAGCTGATGACACTGAAGCTTGTCTTCCTGGTAGTCTGAGATGACAGGGTCTAATGTCCCTCCTCGTTCATGTGTGGGAAGGTGACATGATCTGTCAGACCCTGCACCTCAGGAGATTCTCGTAGGCGTCTCTTTCCAGGTGGTGATTGAGATCCCCCACAATCAGCACGTGGCTGCAGCTGTGTGCCATCATCAGGTTGTCTAAGGTCTCAGTCAGGTACAGAGTGAGTCAGGCCCTTGTCGCGGGGGGCGATACAGGGCACACAGCAGGAGGGCTGAGCGGTCTGCCAGCATTACTCGGAAGTACATCATCTCCATCATTGGAGGCGTGTCTATGTCGAGTAGCTGGGCCTGCATTCCTTCCTTGAAGCAGACAGCCACTCCACCTCCTGTTCGCTCCTGTCGGTCCCTCCTCACCCAGTGGGTGAAGCCCTGCATCCTGCCATACGTGGGCTCCACCTCACTGTTCAGCCATGTCTCGGTCACCACAACAACGTCTGCATTGTGTCGTTGCACACAGTTGTGGTATAAGTCTGCAAGGTTAGTCCGGAGACCACGGACGTTGCTAGAGACGACCTTTAGTTGGCGGCGGGGCAAGCTGGCTGTACCATGGTGAGGGATGGTAGTGAGCGAGGCCTGCTAGTCCGAGGTGGTGGTTAGGGTCCGCGGCCGACTGCTGGTACTGGTGAAGAGGTGGTCCACTGCCGCCCCTGGTTCTGATTCCAGATACCAGGCTGAGGAAGGAGTGGGCGAGGTTGTGGCAAGGACTGAAATGAAGTGAGGGGGTGGGCGGGCTGAGGCGCTGCAGGTGGGAAGGGTGTGGCTGTGTATCTTTCCACCGTAAGAAGCCGCTGTAGGAGACGCTCCTGACGTAAATCGTCAGTTCTGGCGTGGCAAGTAGCAGAAGTGTGTCCTTTCCGTGAGCAGTACTCACACACTTTTGCCTTGGCTCGCTTTTGTGTCTGCTTGGTGGCCTGGTGAGTCCTCAGTCCTTCGCTGGACACCCTCCTCGCGTCCTGCTGCACTTCCCTCTTAGATTTCTTTTTTCTCCAATCTCCTGAAGTGGTCTGAGGAGAGGTTCGTGGGCGAACAGAGGCACCGCGATCTACTCCGTTCGCTGTGTTTATGGAGGAAGAGTCCCTGCTGCTCTGTGTGGCGGTAGACGTGGTAGTGAGTACCGAGCAGTCACTCTGTGTGGCAGAAGGGTGACAGTGGACGCTGGGGAGGTGTCACAGTCGCTCTGTGTGGCGGTGGAAGCAGTGGAGGTAGGCGGAGCGGTCGTTGTTTCCCGGGCAGGCGAAGGGAAGGTGGAAGTGGAGAAAACAGCTGCGTACCGGATCTGTTGCGGTTTATCCGAGCTCCACCACGTCCTCCACCTCTCAGAGTCCTGACAAACCACCTCCCAGTGTTCGTCAATTGACTCTGCGTGGGCGCTGACTGCCTGAGAGCGTGTGGCTACTTGCGTCTGGCGCTGTTTTGACGCTATCAGCCTGTCTGCTACTCTGAGAGCCGCAGCAAACACGTCTCTGTGCTGTATGATCAAGTCTCGGTCGTCCTGGAGGGACTTAATCACACAGTTTTGTTGAGAGGCTTCCTCAGTGAGCTTCTCAACTAGTGAAACTAGCTCTCCTCTCTCAAGCCCTCCCACTGACTCTCCCACTATCGTCCGGTAGTGGCGTGGGGTGTCAGTCTCCTCGCTGATGTAGATGACGGGGTCCGGGATGTTTGCTTGGAGTCGTAGCTGTTCCGTGTAGCTACACTTGAAGACTGGCGTATCCCCAAGGCAGCTGTTGTGACAAAGGTTACGGCAGGTTTCCTCGTCACAGCTCACGTGTTGAGTCTTAAGTGTTGCTTTGCCACAAACGCAACACCAATTCTGTGGCTGGTAGCCAGGCAAGTCTCGCCTGGCTATGGGGCGATGGGCGGGGCTGGACATTGAGGGAGAGGATAAGTGATTCCTGGGGAATTGTGGAGCCAGGTGTGGGAGCGACAACGAGTGTTGGCTCTAAACGACACGTACGACACTAACACACTCGTGAACACAGACACTAAACACTGGCACAGAACACAAAGCACTTCCCCACAGGCGCACAAAAAACACACGACACTAACTACCTCTCCCACAAGTCAAGCCAAACCAGCCACGGAGAGAGATACAGGTTGTTTAAAAACTACCTTGGAGAGATTTGGCAACTGTGTGCTGCCTTAGGCCTCGCGTCAGGTCAGGCCCGGGTCTCAGTCACTGCACGGGTACAAGCACTCTTTTCAAGTGATTTTTTAACACTATTGCAAGGCTTAGCACACCTTACACTTTTACATGGACACCAGGACACTTAGCACTTCAAGCACTGAAATTTTCACAACACTGCACTTTGTTAAACCACTGTAACACCACGAAAAACACGGAGCTACCACGTGCGTGACCTCTCTCTCTCTCTCTCTCTCTCTCTCTCTATAGATAATACAGTCACAAGAGGAACAACGGAGAATTTTAAAGAGTACATATTAATCGAGAAATGTGTTTTTGAGTGATTTTTCTTATTTTTTTTAAGTGAAATATGATTATTATTTGTACAGCACTATTAACAACTCGGAGATCTATTGTTGTACCTATGCATAATGGTTCTCTTCCAGCAAAGAACATGTCCAAGTTATCAAACGGGAATTTCGCATAATCGCATTGTTAATATGTGGAATGAACTCTCAGAAATCATAAGCAGCAATTCTTATCAGTCATTTTAAATAAGCTAGACAAATACTTCAACGCTAACCCCCAACAAGCTCTCTTCCTGCCCGAATCACTACACATAAATCTGTAATCCCTGCGTTTACTGAGACAACTTGCATTTTACACACATCTATTATTAACGCTTTCACTTTATGACAGGCGTATAGAGTTTAGATTTAGAATAAGGTGAAGAGCAAAATTTCCTTTCATCCTTTATCGTGAAAATTCCGTGTCAGTTTTTCCATACTGTGGGGGAGGAATGTTCTGTTGTGCTGTTCTGTGTCTCTGCCAGCTGGCTAGTTAGAAGGAGTTACCAAAAAGCCATTCAAGGACCAAAAGATCTGTTACTATTTGGCTTTCTTTTGTATTCCTTCTCCTGCTCCTCCTCCTCCTCCTCCTCCCCCCCCCTTTCTTGCCCTTCGTTTCCCTCTCTTTTTCTTTATATATTCTCTTTCTCACACCCGTTCTGCCTCCCTCCGTTTTTTTTTTCCTCCTCCTTCTCCTCTACCTCGTCTTCTTGTCTGTTCTCCTCTCGTTCTTGTTTTTGTTGCTTCTTCTTCTTCTTCTTCTTCTTCTTCTTCTTCTTCTTCTTCTTCTTCTTGTCCTCCTCCTCCTCTCCTCTTCTTCTTCTTTTCTTCTTCTTCTTCTTCTTCTTCTTCTTCTTCTCTTCTTCTTCTTCTTCTTCTTCTTCTTCTTCTTCTTCTTCTTCTTCTTCTTCTTCTTCGTGCAGCATCCATCTGTCACGCACCTACCTCCTCTTCCTCCTCCTCCTCCTCCTCCTCTTCCTCCTCCTCCTCCTCCTCTTGTCGGGGTTTGCTGGCCCTTGCGGTGGCGTCATCTGTTAGTGACTGCGGCGGTTGTGGTCGTGTTGAGAATTTCACTGTTGCTTTTACCTTGCCTTGGTTACCTTTACCCTGCCTTGTTTTCCTTGTGATAATTGGGTTCTCTCTCTCTCTCTCTCTCTCTCTCTCTCTCTCTCTCTCTCTCTCTCTCTCTGGATAGACCGTTGTTTGAGATTGAGAATAGGTGTGTGTGTGTGTGTGTGTGTGTGTGTGTGTGTGTGTGTGGAGTTTATTTTTAATTACTTTGTGACAGAGGAAGAGGAAGAGGAGACAGAGGAGGAGGAGGAGGAGGAGGAGGAGTGAAAGTGGTGGAGGAGGTCGTGAGTGGAGATAGTCAGGGGAGGTAACTCTGATCTCCCGTTTCACCGCCGACGACCTTTTAGCCCTCCTCCTCCTCCTCCTCCTCCTCCTCCTCCTCCTCCTCCTCCTCCTCCTCCTCCTCCTCCTTCATCTCCTTAACTTGTGCTCTTCCTGTTTGCATGTTTGTATAATCCTTATTCATCCTTTCTTCCTGGTCTCTCTCTCTCTCTCTCTCTCTCTCTCTCTCTCTCTCTCTCTCTCTCTCTCTCTCTCTCTCTCTCTCTCTCTCTCTCTCTCTCTCTCTCTCTCTCTCTCTCTCTCTCTCTCTCTCTAAGTATGTCGAGCAATTAATTTACGAGAAAGCAAGTGATTGAGAGAGAGAGAGAGAGAGAGAGAGAGAGAGAGAGAGAGAGAGAATGAGAATGAGAGTGAGTAATTAAGTAAGAGAGAGGAGGAGGAGTAAGGAATAAACAGGAAAAACAAGAGTAAATGAGAGAGAGAGAGAGAGAGAGAGAGAGAGAGAGAGAGAGAGAGAGAGAGAGAGAGAGAGAATCAATAAAAACACACGAAAGCAACAGGAAGAATGAGAGACAAGAGAGAGAGAGAGAGAGAGAGAGAGAGAGAGAGAGAGAGAGAGAGAGAGACGAGTGGATAGAAACAGCAAATGAACGAGTGAGAGTAAATGAGTGAGAGCAGGAGTAAATGACAAGAGGCGGGAGTGAGGGAGTGAGGGAGGGGCGGAGGGGCGGGCCGTGTGGGTAGTGCAAGGTAACATGAAGGAAGAAGTGAAAGCTCAGAGCACCGTCACCACAGCTTTATCATTCCTGCTTGCTGCGTTCACTACTCCTTACCCACTCCTACCTAGCAACGCCCTGGAGTGAAGGAAGGAAGGAAGGAAGGAAGGAAGGAAGGAAGGAGTTAACAAGTCATTTACTCCTTACTTGGCAACGCTGCAGTGGAGTGAACCAGTGTATATTTAGTAACCCTCAAAATTACTCCTTTAGTGGAGTGAAGGATTTAACTATTACTTATCAATCAGCCTCAGTGAAGGATAGAAGGAGTGAAGGAAGACAGGATCCCTCTTATCCTACCCCGTGTTGTGATATATGTGATGATGAGGGAACAGTGACGTGTGGTGTGGTGTGGTGTGTGGTGCTCTGTGGTTGTGTGTGGTGTGTGTGTGGTGGTGAGGGACAACTATGGCGCTCGAGGAATTAGCAGAGACAAGTGTGAAGATTTTCGTAAACGAGGATTATCTAGATTCGTAAGTTTTTGGTGTTTTTGGTGTGTGTGTGTGTGTGTTGGTGTTGATTGGTGGCGGTGGTGTTGATAGTGAGTGGTGATGACTTACACACATAATACCCAGGTGATGAGTGACGCTGTTGGTGGTGGTGGCGGTGGTAGTGGTGGTGGTGACTGCTGGTTTAATATGAATGGTGGTGTTGACTATTACTCACTCACCATTTTGATATTATTTGTCACCACCACCACCACCCCCACCAGTACTACACCTGACCCCATACGGAGAAAGTAGTCGTGGTGGTGGTGGTGGTGGTGGTGGTGGTGGTACGTCGCCTCAACACGCCCAATCAAGTATACCTGTTCAGCCACTACCGCTTCCCCCTCTCTCTCCTCTCCCCTCTTCCTCTCCCCTCTCCCTCTCTCCCGTCTCCCTCTCCCCTCATCATTTTCTCCGTTTTTCCTCTTTCCTCTTTCCCGTGTATGTCTCAATCAGTTTTTCCTCCTCTCCTCTCCTCTCCTCTCCTCTCCTCTCCTCTCCTTTCCTTTCCTTTCCTTTCCTTTCCTTTCCTCTCCTCTTCCTCTTCCTCTTCATCTTCCTCTTCCTCTTCCTCTTCCTCCTTTCTTCCTTATCCTTCCCTATTCCTTCTCCTCCTCTCCTCCCCTCGTTATCTCTCCTCCTTTTCCTCCTTTACCTTCCTCTCTTTCTCTCTACCGTCTACTAAACAAACTCCCTCCAACTCCCTCACACCTCTTCCTCCTCTTCCTCCTCCTCTACCCCTTATCAGTGCTCCCTGCCTCACCCTCCCTTCACTTCTCCCTTCCTTTCCCTTCCCTTCCCCCTTCCCCTCCCCTCTCGCCCCCTCTCTCTCTCTCCCTCTCCTCCAATTTAATGAAATGATGCAGGCCAGCTCTGTTTGGTCTTGCACTCATTAACTGATAAACTCACGCGTGTAAAAATAATATATGTACTTGTTTGTTTATTTGTTTATTCAATTATTCATTTACTTATTAGTTAATTTATTTCCTTATCCATTTATTAATTTCTGTGTTTTATTGTTTTGTTCTCACCTGTTTTGTTAATAGTATTCATACCTGATATAATATTTACGTCACTTTACCTAACCTAACATTACCTATCCTTGTCAAACTTTGCCTTGCCTTGCCTTGCCTTGCCTTGCCTTGCCTTTACCTTGCCTTGCCTTGCCTTACTTATCCTTAATTAACTTCACCTAATCAAATTAAACCAAGCCAAACCAAACCAAGTCAATTCTTAATTAACTCCCATCTTGCTTTGGCCTACCTAACCTTGCGTAACCTTTGCCTAATTAAACCTAACCTTACTAATTTGACCTAACCTAACCTAAATTAACCCTACTTTTACCTTACCTTACCTTGCCTTACCTTACTTTGCCTTACCTTATCTTACCTCACCTCACCTGACTTCACTTCACCTCAACCTCACCTCACCTCACCTCACCTCACTCAGCGTTGCCTAACATTGCCCAGGACACTCGTGGGCAAACAAAAGGTGCGGATTTAATTTTGTGACATGAATAAATTAGTAAGTTTTGATGTGAGTGTAAATTAGAACCGTGATATGTGTGAGAAAACGTGTGTGTGTGTGTGTGTGTGTGTGTGTGTGTGTGTGTGTGTGTGTGTGTGTGTGTGTGTGTCGCAATATTTGTCTCGTAAACACATAATTTCTTTTTCCTCTTTATTAACTTCCCTTGATTAAATTTCTCACCTCTTCTCGTTCCTTCTTCCTTATACAGTAACAAAAGTGATTAAAGACATGTCTCTTACGCGTCACCCTACTTCATTCACTTCTCTAATACTCTACTGGCTATAACATGCAGTAGTAGCAGTAGTAGTAGTAGTAGTAGTAGTAGTAGTAGTAGTAGTAGTAGTATGGTGGTAAGTATTGTTGTTGTCATTGTTGCAGTTCATTGTATACCATGTGTCACTTCCCTACCTTATCTTATCAAAGCTGTGGTATCTTATCGCCTTCCCGTGTGTAGCTGATGGCGTGGCAGGAGGAGGAGGAGGAGGAGGAGGAGGAGGAGGAGGAGAAAGGACATGGAAGTTAATCCGTGGTTCTGTTTCATTATCGCTTTACCAGAGAGAGAGAGAGAGAGAGAGAGAGAGAGAGAGAGAGAGAGAGAGAGAGAGGGGAGGGGGTACAGTTTATCTTGTGTGTGTGTGTGTGTGTGTGTGTGTGTGTGTGTGTGTGTGTGTGTGTGTGTGTGTGAATATTGCCGAATATTGACTGGTGTTACTGGTGTTGTTCCTGTGTTGGTGTTGGCTTGATTGGCACCTGGCTGTGATGGGCGAGGGAGGGTGAGAGAGAGAGAGAGAGAGAGAGAGAGAGAGAGAGAGAGAGAGAGAGAGAGAGAGAGAGAGAGAGAGAGAGAGAGAGAGGGGAGAGGGAGAGGAGAGAGAGTAAGATAAGGAGGAAAGCAAGATTAGAAGTGGAAGGGATGAAGAGAGAGAGAGAGAGAGGAGCAAGATTAGAAGTGGAAGGGATGAAGAGAGAGAGAGAGAGAGAGAGAGAGAGAGAGAGAGAGAGAGAGAGAGAGAGAGAGAGAGAGAGAGAGAGGAGAGAGAGAAAAAGAGGAATAGACATGAATGGATGGATGGCGAGAGAGAGAGAGAGAGAGAGAGAGAGAGAGAGAGAGAGAGAGAGAGAGAGAGAGAGAGAGAGGTGATCTTTGTCTCATTATTAATCTCCTCACTGTCTATTCCTAACCAGTCAAGGACGTAGTGTGTTCTCCTCCTCCTCCTCCTCCTCCTCCTCCTCCTCCTCCTCCTCCTCCTCCTCCTCCTCCTCCTCCTCCTCCTCCTCCTTGTCTTCCTCACCGTGTCCCTTCCTACCTCTCTGAGTTAACAAGGCGCCGCACACACCAAGACACAAATGTACTGCCACCACCACCACCACCACCACCACTCGTAACATGTGTGTGGTGAAAGCTTTAGTGGTGAGACAGTGACTGGGTGAGGAAGGTACTGTGGTGGTAGTGGTGATAGTGATGGTGACTTGATAGTGTTGTGGTGGTGATGAAAATAATCTAGATGTGGTATTGATGTGGTGAATTGTGTAGTGATGTTGGGATGAAGTGGTGACTGGTGAAGGAAGGGTAGATATGGTGATGATATGGTGATAGTGGTGATGTTGGGTGGCGTCGGGAAGGAACAGCAGCGGTGAGTGGCTTATCAGTGGAAGCATTAGTGGTGTAGATAATGTTGTGGAAGGCTGCGCGGTGTTGTGGTGAGGTGAACCAGTGAGAGAACATCCTTGTAACTGGTGACTGAGGGAATAGTGCTGGTGGTGATAGACTGGTGTGGGGATGGCAGAATTGTGGTGTCTTTAGGAGTGGTAATGATTGACTGGTATTGAGTGTGCAGGTGATGGTGATAGAACGATGCTGTGACGAATGGTGACGTGATAGTGCTGGCTTAAACTAGTGGTGACTTAATAACTAGTAGTGATGAGAAGCTAAATATTACGGAGTGTAGTGGTGATGTTGATAGAGTAGTGGTGAGGGAACTGGTGGTGGTGATGGCAATTAGATGACTCAACTAGTAGTGGTGACTCAACACGTATTACTACCAGAATACCAATGATACAGAGAGGTGGTTACAGTAATGCTATCTTCAATCCTGGTGCAGTACTAGTAATAACAGGAGTGGCTAAACTAACTGGTGATTCTGACATTCTGGTGACGCTGGAGGTTGGTGAATAGTGACCACAGGGAAGCTGCTGAACTGTGGTTAACTGTGGTAGTCTGTGTGAATCGTAATGGTGCCAGTACAAGATGCAGTCACTGAATACAAACATACAGTCCTTTCGGCGGCGTCTGTCTCGCGGTTTTGAGGTGGGACTCGAAAACGCCAGCCCGCCTTTTGAGAACGTTCGGCTGAGTGATTTTTTCGGTATAGCGAGGTACCAGCGCCTCGCTAACAGGTAACTGAAATGAAGGGGCAGGACTTTATAAGGTCTACACGTGGCTGTCCTTGTGTGAAATGTGCTTATCGGTGTCTATCCAAATCCTCATTTATAAGTTATTTGTCAAGTTTTCATTTAGATTTGTTTTGTGTTGGTATAGTTAATTTTCGCCTTTTTTGTTTTCCTTACTCTCTTTCTAGCTTTTTTTTTCTTGCTTTCCTTTTTCTACCTTTTTTTTACTGTATTTGTTTCTTGTTCTCCTCTTTGTACATATTTATTTATTTATTGTTTATTTTTTTACAATTTCTTGCTCTTTTCTTTCTAGCTTCTTTTTTTTAGTCTGATTTTTGTTTGCTCTCCCAGCTTTTTTTATTTTTTACTTTCTATCTCTCCTCTTTCTAGCTTTTTTTTTTTTTTACTTTCTATCTCTTCTTTCTAGGTCTTTTTTTTATTATATTTCTTGCTCTCCTCTTTCTGTTCCTTATTCTCCTCTCTAGCTCGTTTTTTTTTTTTTTTTTTTTTTTACTCTTATCTGCTGCTTCTTTTCCTCACTAGCTCGTTTTTTTACTCTTATCTGCTTCTTGTTCTCCTGTTTCTTTCTCTCTTTTACTCTATCTGTTTTTTGCTTTCCTCTTTCAACCTCTTTTTCTTACTCTAGTTCATTTTTTACTCTATTTCTTGCTCTTTTACTCTATCTATCATCTTCATTCTAAATTATTTCTCGAGTCTTCATGTTAATTTGTTCTTTGGTGTGTTGTGTTGTGTTTTGTTTGTTTCTTTACCTCCTTATCGTTTTTCTTTCTCTCCTCCCCTCTTTCTCTCTTTTCTGTCATCCTCACTTATGATTAATTTGTACAGTCTTCATTTGCTTCTAATTTCTAATGGTATAGTTGCTTTTCTTTTCGTCTTATCGTTTTTCTTGCTTCCCTCACCTCTCATCTTCTCTGTCTCTTTATCTTTTTTTCTCTATCTATCATCCTCATTTATAATTGATATGTCTAGACTTCTTTCCTATTTATTTTCTAATGGCGTATTTTTCCCCTTGTCGTTTTTCTTCCTCTTTTCTTTCCTCCCTTTTTTTTCCTTTTTATTTTCCTTCATTATCTTCCTTCTCAGTCTATCAATACATCCATCTCTCCCAACACACACACACACACACACACACACACACACACACACACACATACATTAAGAACATATCCAGCTC